>NC_054375.1:120268083-120488083 GCF_017654675.1 Xenopus laevis | reverse complement strand
TATGCGTGTGATGTGTTAAGACATTTCTGCTGGTGCTATATCTGCTAGGGCTGTTTGTGAATAATATTCACAGCAATAACATTAGTATCATGCTTTATAATGAACTATATGGTTATCCCTATAAAGTCTCTGAGCTGTATATCTGTGCATGTGGCTAAAGAAAACATTAATGATGTTATTCTTAACCATTTCCCCTTTCATCTTCCACCAATTTTATTTATACTGACCACCACATTCTGTAGGGTTAGACAAGGAGGCTGCTTTTGGAAAGACAAAACGGCAGACAATGAGTAAGTGATTACAATAGATGCTCAGGGGTCTGTTAATGAGGTTCAACAATTAAAGGGGATTATGAGGCCATAGATGAAACAACGGAGACATTGAGAAAATGAGCGTGCCTGGGATTTTCTTGTATTGTTTGTAATTGTAGGATGAGTTAAATAGGCTTCAGTGAGAAGATACACTATGTTTTCTGGGGGATGGGAGGGCAAACAAGAGACATTGCACATAAACACATCAGTGGAGGACAAGCAGTGGAGGACATGGAGCAAGACCAATGCTCTTCAATAATTATCAAAGTTTCTCAGGATCAAAGACTGGGAGAAGGGGTAGACAAATTTTAACATAACTTTGAAGCAAATTATTTGTTTATAGCAGGAAATCATTTAAAAACACATTCATAAGTGTCTGAAACCCATTGTTTAAACTGTTAGTGAAACAAAACAATTATAAATTGCACCACCGCATTTGACATAAGTATCTGATTATTAACTCCAGCCAAATGGAATTAATAACTCCAAAAAATGTACTCCAACTTCAGCTTGGCACAAATTGTACTTCAGTTTTGTATTAGGTCCTGCAAATTTAAGTGGTGGTCTAGAACAACAATGTAAAAAACAAAATGAAGTAAGGCTTTTGTGAATTGTATGTTCTTCTACATTCTATCACTATTTCTTACTCCCCCCAGTTTAAAATAACTTCTTTGTTTATACATTATATATGGTATGCCTTTTTTAGATGACTGTAGGTAGATTAAGATCCTACACAGTGAGATGGTAAAATCATTGCTCTAATCATCATTTCAAATTTCTGCTTAGTATCTGATGGATGGTGTATACTGTATATATTCCTTATGCAGGGAATGCCTTCATGTTCTTTCCTATAACTTCTAACCAACACCCATACCTTGACCAACTACTTATTTATACTTGTGTAAATGCAAGTCTCTTCATGGTCACTGGTGTATTGCAGCTTGTACATTGAGACCCTAGGGGGCAAATTCACTAAGATTCATAGTTGCGCCAGTGTCCGCTTCTCCAGGCGTATTTTCGTCAGCACTACACAAATTCACTAAAATCCAAAGTTGCGCTCAGGGGAAGCGTAAGGTTGCGAAGTTGCACTAGCGTTAATTCGCCAAGCAAATCGAAGTTACGCTAGCGATGCGTAATTTGCATACAGCGCCAAATTCAAGTTACAATGGAAGTATATGTAGCATCACTACACAAGCCTGGGAAACCTTCAAAACAGCAAATAAAATTTTTATTTTGCCCTACACATGTGCCCACTGTATAGTTAAGGTGCCATGAGTTAAAAAATGTAGGGGGGAGGGAAGGTACCCCAAAAAATTTTTTCGATCTATTTCAGCCTTAAAATCACCCATAAAAAAAGAAAAAACGCCAGCGTTTTTTGGGACATAGAAATTTCTTTTTACTTTTTTTGAAGCAATCCCTATCTACTCTATTGCACTTCGCCTGGTCTGAGGTGGCGAAGGAAGTCTGGCGTAAAAGGTAGCGTTCAGAAAAATTTGCGCGTCAGTGAATTTGCGTAGTTGCGTCCGTTGCGCAAATTCGCCAGGCGTAAGGGTGCGAAGTAACACTAGCGAATTTACGCTAGCGTCCGTTAGTGAATCGGCAAATTAACGAAAATGCGCTACGCTAGCGAATTAACGCTAGCGTTAAGCTCTTCGTCTTTTAGTGAATTTGCCCCTGGGGCTCATGGCACATATTTGGGTGAATATAATATTTTTAGTAAGCACAAAAAACTTTGCAAAGGCCATGGCAGGCACACCAAGATTTTCGTTGTTTCAATCTTCTTGACTGATTTTAGACCTCAATGACTGTTTTGCAAACGAGTGATGTAACCTTTGCTTAGTGATAAACAATGTAATATTCGCCAGAGAATGATTTTAAATTGCAAGCATTGCTAAACATTCAGAAAAATGCTATTTTAAAAATCGTTTGCAATTTTAATTACTATTCCCCTCACTGAGTTTTTTTGGTTGGCTGAGGGGTGGCAAAATAATGCCGGAAGAACAAGCTTTTTTGTGTCAAAATATATCTGACAACAATACAATAGATATTAAAGCAAGCATTCATAGAAACCATCAGTCTAGTGAAATAAAAGTAAGTGCAAGAAAGTCATTTCTGGTCATCACTTTGGGCTACTAAACCGGAACATATCATTTCATTATATCTAGAGGGGCAGTAACACCAATGACATCATTTGTATGTGACATAGTATATACAGTGATTTTATTTATTTCCAATCTTTACAAAGGAAGCACCACTGACCCACACAAACACTTTAACTTGAGGTATTTATGCTAGTCAATATGTTTCCCATGTGTTTGTGACTGGAGGTTTTTCATAGGAGAAAAACCTTTTGCAATACTGTACATGATTAAGAGCAGACCACACATTACATTCATTATGATGTAAACTTTCCTGTTGGGATAAATACCAGGGAAGCAGTACAATAATTGTGAACAAATTCTTTGCAGAAGCTTTTCCAGTCCTCACTTGGTTGTAAACAAAGCATTGCGAGAGCCAACCATACAATTAATTTCAGGGCTAGCATGCATCACATTATTTTATATTGAACCCCTGAGCTTCCACTTTTCTCTCTTTTAAACCACAGAAGCATTTTTCCTGATTTCCTACAGTTTTTAAGTAGATAATAAGTTCCAAACTTTGCCAGCCTTGAGCTGAAAAAGAAGCTTGTCACGGTGGTTGGTACCTAATGAAGATCCTTTTAGTTTTATCTTCATCAATTGTCAAATATTTGAGTCCGTGAAGTGGTGTGATGAGGTACAAAGACTGATATTTGAAGGGATTTTAACTCATTTGAGCAATTACATGCTTAACTGCCTTGCGATAATCTGTCAGCCTGACTCTTTTTTTGCACAGCACAAGTGGGGAGTATTAGAAGAGCTGGATTTAGAGCATAAAGACCCTGCTTTGAATGGAATAAAGGCACCAGTGAATTTAATTGCCAGGAACAAACAGCAGGGCCGCTTGCAAGTTATAGACCACAGTTACCTACCTACAGTGCTGGAAGACAGCTGCAGAATAACACTCTTCAATGTCAGGGAATAGTCCCTGCAATCAGGTTGGTGTCGTCACATTACAAAAAAAGAACTGGAACTGCTGGTGTCTAATTATAAGGAAAGCCAACTCAATAGGAATGTAAATCAAACAATGCCATGGTGCATTAGCAACTGAGGTTATCAATAAAAATCTTCAATAAGTAAAGCTTATGGAAAAAAAAGTTCAGGCCAGTTCTGAAATCTGTGTAGCCTTGAATTTGGCATTCTTTGTAAACATCGCTTACTGAAGAGTCATATTGTTTTACCTTTATAGCATTTGTGGATAGCAAAGATACTCTAAACCAATTTTTCATATGCAACCAAAAAATATCACTAGACAATGGCATCATTGATAGTGATGAGCGTTTTTTTCACCAGCCATGGATTTGCAGAGAAAACTCTGCATGTCGCTATCTATGAATTTTTTTGCGTAACTGCGGCAAAAATTTGCAATAAGAAAAAAACGCCCATTGACTTTAATGCATTTGGACAAAAAAGTTGCCATTAGAAAAACGGCCATTGACGCGCGTATTTTTTTTTTTTTTGCCCATTGACCAGTACGTTTTGTGAATTTTTTGCAGTTTCACTCATCACTTATCATGGATGCTATCAGGTAAGGTATGTCCCATGCTAAAATGAGAACTCAACTCCCCAGTTTAATGGAAAATAAATATTTGAATGGAACGTTGGAATTTACTTTCCTTGGTTCTTAGTGAGTTTTAGGTGAGCTAACAGCATTAGAGCATTCTTGTACCATTGCATTCAGTCAACAGCTAAGCAGTATTTCCTCATAATTTAATTGTTCCATTCTTTTCATCAGTTTAGTTGCACTTGTCTTCACTCTATCCAGCCTATTCATATCCTTTTCAAGAATTGGAGCCCAAAAACAGCATTGCATCCTCAGGGATCTATAAAGAGGCTAAATTATATCTTCATCCCTTTAATCAAAGACCTATTTAGTAAAAAAAGAGTACTTTATTCACTTTGATAGTAACTCGTTTTAGTTTTAATATTTGTCAATGTAAAAAAAGTAATGCTGCAGTGGTTCTTTGTGAACAGAAAGTTCATAAAGGACATGAGGGCATACACAGTGCATGGTTTCTTCCCTAGTCTGTAGCTAGTGTAACATATTTAAATAAAGATACAAACTCTTGCAGTTCTTTCCATTGAAGATGATCATGTGCTTACTGGAATGTCTTTAAAACAAAGTAAATGGGTCATCACTGTGGTATTGGTTATTGCAAAAGGCTCTTGCTTTGCTCTACCATATTTTGGTACTATAATTTACCAGTTGGAGCAGGACCGACAGCTAGTTCTGCAAAAATCTGATAGTATATAAATGTATGATTCACAGCCAGGTAGAACTAAAAATTGACAGCTATTGACAATAATATTTAGCAAGTGCTAAGTGGTAAAACTGGAGACAGTGCATACTGATATTTTTCAATGCCTGGGGACCTGCTGCTAAACATTTTATGTCTAGCAGCAATTCATATAGTGTACACAACAGCAAGGAGAGATTAAGAGTACAAGAGTTTTCCATAGGGGTTCCACATCAGTACTAGATTTCATGATATCACAGTCTCACTTCCATATCTTTAAGCTTTAAATCAATGTGTCATCTGGAATTTTTGCAGATTGACTAGTGTCAATACAGACACAACCTCCCCCCCCACACACACACACAATTTTCCTTCAGTCATCCTTATTTATAAATTGGCTTAGTTTAAATATGTCAATATTATGATTGTCTGACTGGGTATGGGGCTTCTCCAACTACTTTAGAGATGTTTGATGGTATTGCAGGTACAGGCTGATGATGGATCATAGGATGAGACATCAGCAAAATGTGCTCGCACTCCTGAAGCCAATCGGTCTGGATAAAACTTGGTTTTATTCCATATAGCTAAAACAACGTGTCCTAATATAAATGTACATTATAAATATTATGACCATAGGATGAGAAACACACCTTGCCCTAAGATAGATGGCCACAAGAATATATTTCCCAAACTATGCACAATTATTGTGCAACCCCCCTCCCACTATAATTCTGCAAAGCAATTTCTAGTCTAAAAGACCCAGGGGTATATTTATCAAAGAATGAAGTTAATAGTGAAGTTCCGCCACTACAGTGAAATTCCGCCACTCTCCATTCATTACTATGGAATTTTTATAGGCGTATTTATCAAGATCCTAACCATTTCCTTTCCAAAAAAAAAGGGCTATTAATACACTGGGACTTCTTTTAATAAATAAATGTAGGGACCGACAAGGTTAATGTGCCCCTATGGCTTTAATTTCCTATACTTCTCTATCTCCCTAGTTGTGGGCGGAATCTCCTGTAGCTAGATGTAATTTGCATAGATATGTTATTGGCCAGGAGGCGCTGTGACCGCGTCCTGTCACATTCTGGTATAGTGAGTGAGAAGGGGTGGATCTTCCTCTTTGGCTGCTGGATGCTGATCCAGCTGGGTGTGCCCAGGGGAGCCTGAGTACAGCAAGGCCCAGAAAAGCCATGTAGTCTATAGGGACCTGTACCTCTAGAGATATAAGTCAGGGACCCCGTGAATGAGACAATAGATAGTGACAGGTGTAGCTCCTGTAATAGTACACTCTAGGGGGGTTATTTACTAAACTCTGAATACCCAAAATTCCCCGAAATCCGAAAAACCTGTGATTTTTGTCTTTTAATAGGCTTAAAAAAAAATCACGAAATTTTCAGAATTTATTTAACCTCGAGGGCTAAAAAGCCAGAATATAAAAACATAGCATCTCAAACCTGTCGAGATAGCATAAAAGTCAATGGGAACAGTCCCATTGGTTTTTGGTTTTGTCGGGGGTTTTGGGCAATTTCATGATGTTTTCTGAGCTTTCGGGTGAAAACTCATATAAATTCAGAGTTTTCGGGGAAAATTCACGGAAAAATCAAGAAAATCTGAGCTTTTCCAGCAAAGGTAATTTTCGGGAAAATTTAATAATAAATAAGCGCTAAAAACCCGAGCGGGTTAGATCGGAGTTTGTAGCAGCCAATATTGAGATAAATTCGGACCTTAATAAATAACTCCCTAGGAGTGTAACGGGGGAATGTAGTAAAAGTTGCAAAAAGAAAAACAATTCGCACCAATAAGAATAAAAATCCACATCTCGCAATGTATTATTGTTCCTTAAACTGTTATTTCATTGCGAATTTTAATTGCGCATTGCGAATTTAAACTGCGCATTCTTAAGAAGTGTTTGAAGGTGTCATAATTTTTTTGAGCAAACATTATGACTTTTTCAGTAAGAAGTTTTATAACATTGACTGCTCATCGGAGCAAACTATAACATTCGCAAACGGTCCTTCACTGTCGGAAGTGGTCGCTAAACAGTTTATGGGTTTGCAAAAGCTATATTAAATTCGCACAAAGCAAAATTTGTTCGCGCAAAGGCATAACTTTTCGCATTGTGAATAGTTTTTCCGTTACCGACTTTTATTATGTCAGTTAGGGTTGAGCTAAAAAGAGCAGTTCTGAGCTCCAATATAGGAGTGGCAGTTTAGAGGTATCTCTCCTAGACCATATTGCCTGTAGTATAGGGATCCCAGTGGAGAGTAGTGATGGACGAATTTCTGGCGTTTCGTTTCGCCGAAAAATTTGTGAATTTCCCGCTAAATTCTTGAAACGGCGCCACGGGTTTCATGAATTTATTCACCGGCTGCGAATCGCGGGAATTCGCCGCAAATTCGCACCTGGTGAATAAATTCGTCCATCACTAGTGGAGAGGGAATTAGGATAGAGGATTTCCCTGAGGTGATCCAGATTACTATGGGGATATGTCGCAGAGGTGAAGTGAGGTGAAGTGAGATTCCTGCCAAGTCTGTCCCAGGGGAGTATCATCCTGTGTTACACTCTGCATGTGATGTGCCTGTACCACTTGTCTCTGAAACACTGTGATGTGAGTAAGCCCTGTGGATGTTCAATAAACCCTTTTTGTTCTGTTTTACTGCAAGAACTTCCAGGCACCTATTCTTTTCCTGTTTTATTGCACAGTAGCCTGTGGGAGTTGTAATTACACTACACCACATATATATATAGCGAAGGCCCTAGCCTGAAGTGTTAGAGTCACGTGTAACCCATGCTCTAGTGCACTAGCTGCCTGGTAATTAACCATGTTGGCCCGTATAGCCCAAGATAGCGTTACATAAAGTAAAACAACAAACATCGACTTTTGAAGATGACAGACTTATAATAAGTTTTATCATTCGGCAAAGCATCTTCCACTTTTGTTGGTTGCAAGTTCAGGCATCAGTTCTACTGAAAACCCAGATTTTTTAAGTGACATTCCTGTGATGACAAGTGGACAATAAGTCTGAATATGTCAGTATACCGATAATGGGAAACATTTAGTGGCATTTATTTGTATTTTGATGCACCTTTTCCTTATTCATACTGACAAAATGTCAATTGTGCTATTGTCTTAAGATTTCTTCTTGTCCACAAAGTTCAATCCCTTCTGAAGAGATGTCAGGTTTGTCTGTTGTTAATTATTACAATACTTTGTCACAAAGGTGAACAGCACCGTTGAATGCATCACCTTTTTATTGTTGACAGTACTTGCCAACTTTGGACTTCAGCTAAATTCATTAATGCAGATGATAAATGTAAGTAAAAAAACCTTTACTTATCGTAAATGTCAAATGACTTGCTTTCTAATTATGGAGAGCTTATCAGTCTGAATACATAATCAATAATTATCATAATTGTTCAAAATGTACAACATTATAATCTCAAGTAGTTGGATGTTCTGGTAATTTAGGCTCAGTACATGTACAGTACAATCATAGAAATACACAAAACGTTAAGGCGAACTAAAGCAAAGATGAAAATGTAACATTAGATTCATCATGCTGAAATAAGAAACTTTCTAAATAAAATCAATTAAAAATTCTGTACTGTTTCTGTAAATAATCTGAAATAATCAAGTTTATCTTCACGATTCCTCTCTCAGCATCTTTTTCTCCTTATTCTGTCTTCATTCAGGAGTTGGGTGTCAGATAAATAATCCAATATATCTTATAGAGGGGCTCCTTTTGCCTAGAAGATGTATTAGAGCTCACTCTATTAAAATCACCAGAACTCCTGTCTCTCTACATGCAGAATTTGTGCAAAAGGCGGTTATTTTGTTAGATTTTGTTTGTACTGTAATTATTTGAGTGAGCTCTAATACATCTGCTAGGAAAGGAAACCCCCTTATAAGATATATTGGACCATTCATCTGACACCCAACTGCTGCATAAAGACAAAATGAAGAGAAACAGTTGTATTTAGAAAGTTTCTTATTTCAGTATGAGAAAGCTTTTATTAAAGAGATACTGTCACCAGAAATTCCATTTTTTTTTACATCTATCATAAAATTGCATTTGAAAGCAATTTATAACTTTGCCATAAAGTATTTGCACAATAAGTATCACTTTTTCGTGATAGTTCCCCCTGACCCATCCTCTGTCTCTCGAGGCACTTCAGAATATTTACAATATGTCCAGTGCCAACTTCCCTTGGAGCACCTAAATAACTCTATGTCAAAGTAACCTTTCCTGGTGGTTCAGCAGATATTCAAATATACAACAGGCACCTCTCTAGCTGCATTTATAATTAAACACACAGTCCACAGATCAAAGTGTACATCTTTAAAAAGGAGCAGAACACAGTGCAAGAGAACCCTATTTGTCAACAGTCTCATTTTAGTGGTTTTATATGTTTCTGCTAACCACGACTAAACTCACAAACTCTAAGGGGGTTATTTACTAAGTCCCGAATGCAAAAATCACAAAAAATTTGTGATTCTTTATTTTTTATAAAATCACAAATTTTTCGGAATTAATAAACCCTTAGGCTGGAAAACTCAGAATCTGAAATCCCGGCATCTCAGACCTGTTGATGTTGCATATAAGTCAATGGGAGAAGTCCCAATGATTTTATTTATGAGGTTTCGGGCAAAAATCTGAGGTTTTGGGTGAAAAATCTTTAAAATTGGGTGAAACATCAAAAGAAATCGTGAAAATCTGAGTTGTTACCGCAAAGCAAATTTTTGGGAAAATGTTATAATAAATAAGCGTTAAAAACCCGAGCGGCTTAGTTCTGAGTTTGTAGCAGCCAATATTGAGATAATTTCGGACCCTGATAAATAACCCCCTAAAACTATGAATGTTGTGAGATTTATTGCAAATCCAAATAGAAAAGTACGAACTGAAACTTAAGCTGAATGTTGTACTAAAAGATGTGAATACCTTGAAAATCTCTAAAGATTTTAGTTTTTCGAACAATTCATAGTAAAAAAAAAATACGAAAATCTCTAAAAGTCTGAATATATTTAGAGTGGTCCAGAAAAATCAGCGTATCTGCCATTCACTTTTAAAGGACCTTGATAACTTTTACCTTGTGAAGTTTTGTATTAGAGAGGGTTTTCATGGTTTTTACACTTCAAAAATCTTGAATTTTAGAGCTTTATAAAAAACAAAATTTTTAGAGATTGATGGGAAAATTCAAAATGACTGTATGTTGTTAGTAAATGATCCCCTTAATGTTTGCAGGCTGTCTTTGTATTGTTGTTTACTATTATCAACTCAACAAAACTAGTGTGGGCAGAATTTATCTTCCTCTGACACCTCACTGCCTTTAACCATATGGGCAGTTCCACTAGTAAACATTAGGGCTCATTTACTAATTTGGATGCAAATTGCTGTTTTTAAGGTATAATGCATACATTTTCCCCAGAATTATTGCATAATTTCAAGTTTAAACTAAATTGCATCCACAATAGTAACCTATGGATATAAATTAGACTCTGTTTTGATAAATTGTGCGTAAATTACATCATAAATTCTTCCTTCTTCCCCTGGTTTTGTGTTGAAATTGGGTCACTTCTGCTACTACTAAAGGAACTCTGGAATTACCACTAGGTTTGATTTTACATGTAATTCATCAGATTAGATTGGTGCTCACTGTAAATTGCAAACAAGCATTTATGGATTACCTTTTGCTCTAAATTTTGTATTAATTTTAGCACTTTGCATTTGTAAATTAACTCTACTGATCTTTGTTGAAAAAAATGCAAACTTAACAAAAAAACTCTTTTTGGAAATATATGTTGTTATTTTTACCCATTTCGCAATATATTTTGTATTCGTATCTGTTTTATCATCTATCGGGGAAGACAAAGAGAGAATATATTATATATTTTTTTTATATTATTTAAACTAATAAAGTATATTTTATGTTCTTTAATATACATTAGATGTAAAACCAATCAAGTAAGTTCGGCATTCTGTCAAAAGCTGACAGTTGCAATATCACTTTCTCTGGCATGCATATGGTACCTGCTGTGCTAACAGTTGTGATATCACTACTATATGAAATGACAGCTAAGGTAGCACAACGCGGAATGTTGAATACAAATGTTATCACAACTGACAACTGATGAAGAGTTTGGGACTTTCATGTAAACGTACAGACAGTTCTAGAATTGACTTCACAGGTACTGTACCCTGGAGGAATTTAAAGTTTTTAAAAAATAATTGTTTTTATATAACATTTGTTAATTGCTCCCTTTCCTTCTTGACTATAGTGAGAGTATATTTTCTAGATTAGAAGCATAGGCCACTGATTACAGCATAAGGAAAATAAAATAACTAAACATTGTTTCATTCATTGGTCTGAAGAAAGCAATACATTTATTTGAGTAACCTAATATGTTACATAGTTTTACATAGTAAGTTAAGTTGGAAAAAGACACACGCCCATCAAGTTCAATCTTTTAACTTTATTTTAACCTGCCTAATTGCTAGTTGATCCAGAGGAAGGCAAAACAAAAATTTGAAGCCAGTCCAATTAGCCTCAGAGGGGGAAAAAATTCCTTCCTGACTCCAAACGTACCAGTCCCTGGATCAACTTGGACTATGAGCTATTTCCCATAACCCTGTATTCCCTCACTTACTAAAAAGCCATCCAACCCCTTCTTAAAGCTATCTAATGTATCAGCCTGTATGACTAATTCAGGGAGAGAATTCCACGTCTTAACAGCTCTCACTGTAAAAAAAACCCTTCCGTATATTTAGGGGGAATCTCTTTTCTTCTAATCGGAATGGGTGACCTCGTGTCAGCTGGAAAGACCTACTGGTAAATAAAGCATTAGAGAGATTATTATATGATCCCCTTATATATTTATACATAGTTATCATATCACCCCTTAAGCTTCTCTTCTCCAGAGTGAACATCCCCAATTTGACTAGTCTTGGCATACCTTTTACCAGCTTATTTACCCTTCTCTGTACCCTCTCTAATACAATAATGTCCTGTTTGAGTGATGGAGACCAAAACTGTACGGCATATTCTAGATGGGGCCTTACAAGTGCTCTATACAGTGGAAGAATGACCCCATCTCCTGTAAATCAATGCCTCTTTCAATGCAGCTCAAGACATTATTTGCCCTTGATGCCCCTGACTGGCATTGCTTGCTACAGCCAAGTTTATTATACAATACATACCACTTAGAGGGAAATTGGCAGTTTAACAAGAACCACCAAAGGGATTTAAAGGCCTTTTCCATACTCACCTTTTTAGACCTGCAGCCTTCAACATAGCTGATCACCAGCTCCACACAGATATTTTGTATTCAGTTGGCATTCTTAACATTTCCCATATTTAGGATAGATATCTAGGGGGGGTTTCGCCTGTTGTGCAGTTTATGTATTTATGTGTTGGTATTACATGAATACTGAGAAGTTGGATGGGGGCTAATTTCTAACATCTCTGCATATCAAGTTTAACAAAATGTATTTCTTATGTTTCTTTATTCACCTCTTCACACTGCTCTGTATTCCTCATCCACTTATCGTCAGCTCCCATACTCAAATTTCTACACTGGTTCCCACTTTGGTAAAATGGAAAAAGATTTCAACCTACTTTGATATAATTTTGTTTGGTGTATTACCTAGACATATGGTCATACAATGTTGCTACACATAACTAAATGGAGTGATCAGATAGATGGAACTTTGATCAGGTTAATTAATATTTGGAGAATATACAGTATATTCTCTATTCACTTTAATCTGCCAACTGACCAACTTTTGTTCCTCATAGAAGTTATTTTATTCCCCTTAAACTGTAATGATAATGGCTTATGTCCCAAGATTTGGTAAAATATTTAATTGTGTATTTATAAGATAGAATATAATGATGATTTTCTGGTTATTATGTTTTCTGTATAACAATAAATTAATATAGGAATTGCATAGTATATGGAATGCTTGGGACCTGGGGTTTTCAGGATACTTCAAGCCGACTTAAAATAAAACATTTAAACATTAAATAAACTCAATAGGATTGTTTTGCCACCAAAATAGGTTCAGCTTACATACAATGCTAAATTATTACAAAGAAAAGGATATAAAAATAACTAGAATTATTGTCTTAAAATTGACTCTATGTGATATGGTCTTTCCTTAATTTGGAGCTTACTGGATATTGTATTTCTGAATGAGAGATCCCATATCTGTAGCATTAAAGGAGAACTAAACCCTAAAAATGAATATTGCTAAAAATGCCCTATTTTACATACTGAACTTATTGCACCAGCCTAAAGTTTCAGCTTGTCAATAGCAGCAATGATCCAGGACTTCAAACTTGTCACAGGGGGTCACAATCTTGGAAAGTGTCTGTGACACTCACATGCTCAGTGGGCTCTGAGCAGCTGTTGAGAAGCTAAGTTTAGGGGACGTCACTAATTATCAAGCAGAAAATGAGGTTGGTCTGTAATATAAGTTGATGCTACAGGGATGATTATTACATTCGGATGCTAGTTGCACTGGTTTCTGTGCTGCCATGTAGTAATTATCTGTATTAATTACTAATCAGCCTTATATTGTGACATTTCTATTCTATGTGTACTGTATATTGAAAAATGGGTCCCTAAGTTTAGTAAGTGACAGCAGCATAGAGCATGTGCAGTGAATCAGTAGAAAAGAAGATATGGAGCTACTGGGGCATCTTTGGAGACAGAGATCTTTACTGCTAAAGGGCTGTGGTTGCCTTGGGCTGGTACAGAAGCCCAAAACATAATGTACAACATTTCTAAATACTTCTTTAGTTAGGCTTTAGTCCTCCTTTAATGTTTGTAAACTCTATATCATTAAAAGAAGTTTAGTTTTGATGTTTCAAATAGATGTGACCTTGGTATTGACTCTGAGGCTGTGATAAAAAAAACCCTTTGTCTAGAAAAAAGGCTTCAATCATTCATTTACTAATTCTGCCTTCTGCCTCTGCCACCATATTAAAAGAAAAACACAACCATTTGCAGCCAAGAAGACTCGCATATACATATAAGCCCATACAGTTAGGTATGAACTCACACTGTCTATGATAAAATAAAGGATTACAGCTACTACTTATAAATAGGGTGTTTTGTCATTATTGTTTAGGACGTTTTGAGTATTAATCAAAATACCAACCATGCTGAACTTGCCTGCCCTTTATTTTATGATGAGCATCAATTACTGTATGCTGATGGTAAAATCACTTTTCCCTGATTTCTTTTCATTTCATTTTTGTATGTATCTACATGCATACAAAGGACCTTTTTATAATCTTACAGTGTTGTGCTGAAGACAGATTTCATTTTAGCACATTTGAAAATGATGTGGCAAAGAAAAGAGACATTTCTTTAAAAAAAAAAATAACTTTAATTCTTGTCTAACTTCTATACTAAAAAGAAAGCCCCTTAAGATTTTAATAACCATGTAATTGTTAGCATGGATGTTTTGTCAAAGCAGAAGTTCTCTGATAATTAGTCTGAATAACAGTTTTGTCTGCAATTAGTCTATAACCTAGAGAGTTCTTAATGTATTAATAACATTTTTTGAAGCTTATAGTACAAAATTTTGGTCTGCTCATATATCTGACTTCATTAGACTTACTGGAACATATTTTCATAATTACTTTATAAAATATGATATATGTGAAATGAAACATTGGGTTGTGTAACCCTCATTTGCGAAGCAGCAGGACAAGCTTGAGCCGTCATCCTTAATGAAGACATTATTGTAGTCCCTGTTCAGTGGAGGAAACCAGCTGAATTTCAAGTTAAGCAATAAATTAATGTTGCAATTAAGTCTTTATGATTTTTTTTCCCCTGAATTTACTAACAGAAAAACGTGACCTTGGGAACTTTCACATTTTGAGGTTGAATTTAATTACCGTCAAGAAATAGCATGTTCTATATGTTCTCTTTAAAGATATCAGAGTTCTTTGGAGAAGTGATGACTCTCTATCCATCAAAGTCTTTTGCCGCTTGCATAGATGACAAAAGCCAAAGCAACAACTGGCATATACTGGCACATTTGCATTTTTGCATCTCATTATGCACATAATTGCATATCAACAGAGCAAGTCTTCCACATTATCTCTGAGAAAATTATCAGCGACGTCTGATATAAATGCCTAAATGTCAACAACAGACAAGCTCGAGAAGCTGACCTTTTGAAAGATTTCATTCTTTTGAGATTTGCCATGGTATGACTCAATTCCTAACTTTCTGCTTGTTGGTGATAACACAGTAGGAACAAAACCCACATTAGGATTCTTTTTCTAGGAAAAAAAAAACTTGAAGTTTGTGAAGTGCAGAAAAAAGTAAGAGATGACAATGACTTAGAAGAGGTTTAGCATAACAGATTAAGCGGGACTAGTGAAGTAGTTACTGTAAACCCTTGGGGTTATTTATCAAAGCCTCTAAAATAAATGAAAAAAAATAAATAAAATAAAATAAGGAAGCAAAATCCCCATTTTGTCAAAGAAAACATGCCGACATTTTTTACAGGAATTGCTTACACTGTGATTATTCTCTGATTTGCAGCACCAAAAATCTGAGAAATAAAGCCACACATGCATGAACTAATTGCTAGTACATGCAAGAACAGAGAATGTACCAATCATTATAATGGGTTATGTAAGTTTTGATTAATGTGGTTTTGTGTTCACATAAAAAGATCAGGCTCACTATTGAAGATATGGAGATGCCTATTTCACAGTTTCGTTTGGCACAAATGCACTTATGGTTAGATTATACTTTACTGATGTTTGCAGATATTCTGTTACGTTTATTAAATAACTAAAATCTGTAACTTATAAATACATAAAATTGTATTTAAATACACAAAGTCCAGGTGTGATCTACTGTGTTTTGGGGATGAAAAAAAAATAAAAACACCAAGGAAAAACGCACAAATGGCAACTGAATTGGAGTTAATGGGTGTTTTTTTTCACCACGTTTTTCCTTACACCAAATGCATTGGAATGAAAGGATTTATTTTTTGTGTTTTTTACTGTGGTCTCATGCCTAATGCATTGTCAATGTGCTTTTTTTTCCTGTGGACAAATTTCAGTCTTTTTTCAAAATGCAGTGTGAAAAAGTGAATTTCACCATCAATCTGTATCAGGCAAAAATAAATGTGCTCATTGTTATTGTGTTTAATTAAAAGAATATTATGCTCTCTTAATATAAAATGATAATGGGACATTCACTTTAGTTCTAAATCATTGAGTCAATCTCCCTGAAAAAAAATAGAAGCAAACAAGAGCCGCATTCACCAGGCATTGCCTGTGGTTTTGGTGCAGAGGATCCAACCTTGTTGCTTAGGGTCAATTCTGTTAGTGATGGGCGAATAAATTCACCAGTCATGAATTAGAAAACTGTGGCAAAAATTCGCCAGCAAAAAACCCACCACAAAAAAAAAATTGTAGCGCATCAATATAGTCTTGCACATAAAAATGTACGTACGTCAAAATTATTTGGATGCCCATTGACTTTAATGCATTTGGACAAAATAGTCGAGCATAGAAAAATGAAAATTGATGCACATCAAAATTATTTTGTCGTCCATTGACTTCAATGTGTTTCGCAAATTTTCAGCAAAGCGAAAATGAACAGATTCGCCCATCACTAATTAGGGCAACTCCTAAGCACAGGAGAAAACAAAATAGGACTAAAAGCATAATCTTTATTGAACAGTAAGCAGACATCTGATGTGTTCCATTCCAAAGGGACATCATGTAATTATTTATTTTTTCCTATTTTAATGTGCTCTGAGGTTGCACTAAGGTGATATACAGTGTAGACTGATTGAATTTACTCCAGACAAATGTTAAGTAGGGTTTTAATATTTTACTGTTAATCTAGAAAATATATTATGCCATCCCTTGAAAATATCCACTGCTAATTTCATAAACCAAACATGGATTATGAATTAGTTTCTAGTATGGAGTATTTCTCACCTTTAAACTACCAACCAGTTTTATCTGGTATAATGTTGCATGGTGATACGAAAAATAAAATAACTCCAATGCATTTGACAAAACTTTTTTCTGTGGTTGTGCAAATTTTGCAAGGAAGCAAAACACAGCAGTTTCGGTCATCACTACCCATATAAAAATATCTAAAAAATCAGTCCCATCCTTCTTTAATAAACTGTGGTTGTCATTAAAATGCTCAGCCATTAACAACATTGGGTCTGCTCTGCAGTTTCACATTAAGGGTTATACTGCAAAGTACAATGTAATATCATTGTTTTCCACCAGTGATGGGCGAATTTGCTCTGTTTCGCTTCGCCGAAAAATTCGCAAATTTCCCGAAATGGCGAAAAATTCACGAAACTGCGCCGGCGTCCGTTTTTTTATGCCGGCGACAATTTTTTTTTAAACCGGCAAACTATCGCCAGTGAATTTTCGCGGCCGTTTTGCGAATTTATTCGCCGGCGGTGAATTGTGCAAATTCGGCGTGAATTCGCGCCTGCCGAATAAATTCGCCCATCACTACTTTCCACTAAAAGCAAACATTTGCTGGGTATTTAAATTAATACCAATTTCAGAAGACATTTTTAAAACTGTATATTGGCAAATACATGCTTATCTAATGTAGATTTTGTTTAGTATATACTGCTGGTTTGACAAAATTGACATCACACCAGCTCAAGACCTTCTGGTAGATCAAAGTCTACCTTTTAGGCAATCCTGGAGTAGACCCGTATGAAGTATTTAGAAAAGTCGTCCTCTAGTTATTACAAATTGTATCAACATTTACTGTACCTTTAAGGGAGCTATATAACACTGAAACATTTGTATTACTATGATCTGGGAAAGCTGAGTGATTGCGGACCAAAACATTAAAATAAATCTGCCACCTTGAATATTACAGCAACATATTCTTCCACAATATGGTTGACAGGTAGTCTATAAAACATCTAATGTCAGATGCCAATTATCACCAAACAACATCAGTGGACATAGAGTCGAGAAATAGGTAGTACCCATCAAGTTCACCCAATTAAAAGTTTTAAGGGAGGCTCACTAAGGGGACTTTGAATAAAGCTAGAGAAATGAGTGATCAATAGACCAAATTTAAGAGAAGTCTTGTTAGCAAATGTCATGTATGTCTCACTACTCCATGCCTGACATTGCTGTAATTGTATGTCGATTTATATTGCAGTCATTTTTGTTTAAAGTGATCCTTCTTTTAAGACTATTTACTTCTCACTTTGGGCTACATACCTACAAATTCATTTAAATAATCAAAATTGTTAAAAAATAATGATAATACCAATTGGTTTATATGAAGAGATACATTTAGGGGCCCATTTACTTAGCTCGAGTGAAGGAATAGAAAAAAAATGTTGAATTGCGAATGTTTTTTTTGGCTACTTCCACCATCGAATTGGCTACTTCGGCCTTTGACTACGACTTCGAATCAAACGATTCAAACTAAAAATTGTTTGACTATTCGACCATTCGATAGTCAAAGTACTGTCTCTTTAAAAAAAAACTTCGACCCCCTACTTCGCCACCTAAAACCTACCGAGGTGCCATGTTAGCCTATGTGGAAGGTCCCCATAGGCTTTCTAACAATTTTTAGGTCGAAGAAAAAACGTTTGATCAATGGATTAAAATCCTTCGAATCGAACGATTCGAACAATTTAATCGTTCGATTGAACGATTTTCCGTTCGATCTATTTGCGGTAAATCCTTCCACTTCGAAGTCGAAGGATTTACATTCGGCAGTCGAATATTGAGGGTTAATTAACCCACGATATTCGACCCTATGTAAATCTCCCCTTTATAGTATAAATGTGTGTTTAGTCACATTCGCATATATAACAAAAAAAAAAACCTTAACCACTTTGTGTGGTTCTAGGTTCTATAACACAAAAAAGGCTGACATTTGTTTTATCCGTTATCCGTATTTAATGCTTTGTTTACGTGTGCGTGCTCCTATTACGGGGGTTCCAAAGTGAGTGAGCTTTGTGAATGTTAATCACAAAATTAAATTAAAAAATGCCAAAAATGAAAATTCTTTCAAAGTTGAAATTTTTGGGATAGAAACAAAAAAAAAAGAATTCTAGCAAAACAAAAAGCATGTAAAGAAACTCAAAAATAACATTTTCAACCTTTAGGTAATCCAAACCAGAGCACCTCAAGCAGGAAAGCAGATGAATGGTGATTAATTATGCCTTCCTCTAGTTTGGTAAGAATTATTTGAGCAAAAGCTTGAACTTGGAGGAGGTTTGTGATATTCACCCTTAGCTATAATGCAGTTATGAAGCTTGGGTCCATAGATTTATTTTGAATTTTTATAGACATGGACTTTTCCTCAATCCTAGTGGGCTCATTTACTAGCACAAGTGCAGTGTGCCCAGTGCAATTTCAGATGCAAGTTCTATAATTAGCATAATTGCAAGAGATGGGGAAAGATGCATCTGGTACAATTGTGTCTGATGCATCAAAACACCTGTAATTGTACCTGCACTTCAACACAAACCGGATGCAATTGCACTGAAACTTTTTGATTTGGCTTTTTTCCTCTCTGGCTCTCAAAATGTCAACATGACATCTGCATGTGATTCTGTGGCCACAAGTATGTGTCCATTGAAGCAGGTCACTGCGGCCCCAGTGTCAACAGGAGTACTTGCATTACATGTAAACAGGATGCACGTCCTTTTATTAAATGGCATTAATTTGTGCATTTTTGGGTGTCTGCAACTGTGACATTTTCCTTTCTTTGTCCAGTCTCAAACATTATTTGGATGGTTTTCTGCACCTCTTAGGGGCACATTTACAAAGCTCGAGTGAAGGATTCGAATTAAAAAAACTTCGAATTTCGAAGTGTTTTTTGGGCTACTTCGACCATCGAATGGGCTACTTCGACCTTCGACTACGACTTCGACTACGAATCGAACTAAAAATCGTTCGACTATTCGACCATTCGATAGTCGAAGTACTGTCTCTTTAAGAAAAACTTCGACCCCCTAGTTCGGCAGCTAAAAGCTACCGAACTCAATGTTAGCCTATGGGGAAGGTCCCCATAGGCTTGCCTGAGTTTTTTTTGATCGAAGGATATTCCTTCGATCGTTGGATTAAAATCCTTCGAATCGTTCGATTCGAAGGATTTAATCGTTCGATCGAACGAATAATCCTTCGATCGTTCGATCGTAGGATTTGCGCTAAATCGTTCGACTTCGATATTCGAAGTCGAGCGATTTTAGTTCCTAGTCAAATATCGAGGGTTAATTAACCCTCGATATTCGACTCTTGATGAATTGGCCCCTAACTGTTTAGGCTAATCACCAGCAAAAGCCAATTATTTAACATGTCCTTTTTACCTGTTTTACCTATTCTAGGTTTATATTTAGTTATATGACAACACATAAAGCACCGTGTTTGAGTAATTCCTAGAGACAAATACATTTTGAATGCAAAAAATATTGTAGTCCCTATACATTTTCTATGGTGACAAAATGGGTACATTTTTGCATTTATATAATATGCTGCATTATTAGTGTGGACTTTATCAAATAAATATAAGAATAAGGGAAGTTCAACCTATTTGCTGGTGTCTTACTAGAAGAATTTAAAGTGTGATTCTAGAGTTAGACATGAAAATGTGCCGGGCAGTTATATGACAGCCCTATGTACAAGAAAAGTACAGTGGTACATACAAGCTAAGATATAATGAATATCTGACAGGTAAATAGCTCCAAAGGACAGAGAAGGCTATTCAAATCATAAGTGGAAGTCAGGAGAGGAATTTCTGCAGTAGAATGGAAAAAATCCTATGATATGAGTCAATCATCTTTTTTTATGGCAATCATAGTTATATTACGGCTTGCTGACTTTAGATTAGAGCCAATTATTTTAGTATAATAGTATATAAAAAAAAATTACAGCCTTGCTTTGCTTTGGCTAATGAGCAGGCTCTTGCATAAACGTAGATCACTACAGCCAGCATGGTGTACTTTTATTTATGTCTTTTCGTTTGCAAGGTGTGACAAGCTCAGTATGTATTTGTATGGTATCTGTATGTTATGCATACCCTTCTCCTTCTGTGGAATATGTTGGTTCTTTAAATACAGCCACCAAGCTATGGTACATCAAAATTCGATATTCGATATTCGACCCTTGGTGAATCGGTCCCTAAGTGTCATCTGTATCCCAGAGATTTATGTTTTATTGGCTCATATTTCATAGAACTGTTTATGCTGATCTTATACTTGGGAGATATGTTTTCTTCTTTTCTTTACCAAAATCCCTTGGAAATGGGGAAAGGATCTTAAAACTTCTCACTGGTTTACCTCTTCAGTTTTGTACTAGGTCACTAGTGTTTACAACAGCATGTCTTACGTTACTGCATTTAATTGGTTGCCTAAGGACATACTTAAAGGTTCTTAGGTTCAAACATCAGTTGCCTACTCACATCATGGCAATCTGATACCCTAGTCAACAGATTAATGTGTTTGACATCTTAAAGCATTTACTGCAAAATTTGTGAAATGGCAAGTTTTGTGAATTAATTCACTTGTGGCG
This sequence comes from Xenopus laevis, assembly GCF_017654675.1. Lineage (NCBI taxonomy): Eukaryota > Metazoa > Chordata > Amphibia > Anura > Pipidae > Xenopus > Xenopus laevis. Next base: position 120,466,834 of record NC_054375.1, on the reverse strand, counting down.
AAACGCAGAAATTTGCCAAGAATTTGTGGCTAGCGAATTGATTCGCCCATCTCTAATGTTCTCTAAACACTTTCTTTTCTGGAGATGGTGGTATTTAGTGCCATGAAGCAAAGAATGATGAGAATTTAATGCTCTGGCATTTGTAGACCAGGTGGTGAAACTATTCACAAGTTTCAATGAGTCATGTCAAATCACTAAGCGCCAAATATAAGAATATATTTTACAGTGTATTACAGGCTTTTGTGTCCTTGGAGGTTTAATTCTTACAAAACATCCTTTCACAGAAAGACCAGTGGGCACTTTGCCTATAGTTCTTTTAAATCAGAAAACATGACAGGCTTTTGTCCATAATAAAGACAATGGCCATAAATATTTTTAATATAAGCTTCTGCTGTACCTTATTCTGCATATTATAACCCGAGCAGTAAGGTTCTGCTAACATGATTTTCTAGGAAAATGAATAGCCTAACTCATTCCAAGGAGAAGACTTGGTATTTGTTTGGGCGGCATAACCTTTCCAAGAGCCCTTTCAGATTAGGCGGAGTGCATGGAAAATTGTGCTCTTAGTGTACTCCATAAATCATACCTACCAATTTTTCTTTAAAGGTGTATGTAAATATCAGTGTACCAGCTGGGTAAACAACACTAACCTTGTACAAATGGCTTGAAAATTGAAGAAAAACACATTATTTTGCTGCTGAAATTGCTTTTGAAGCCCAGTGCAGGGGCGAGGGTTGGCGAATGCACAGAATGATTTGTGCACTGCCTATATGGAAAAATGTGTTGATGATAACCATACTCGACACAGTGCCTGTGTTTCCCAGTTCTTACGATGATCAAAGATATCATTGCTTTATATTACTTTTCTCTGCCGATCCGGGATGCATGTGAATTTCTAGTGACACGTCCATTATCCGATGGCTTCAGGACAGACTCTCTAATTTTTTCTCTCTCACAAACACACAGCCTGTAACTACACTTGCTCTTCTTTTGTCTATGGCAGGAAACATATATATAGCAAGAGAAAATTCTAACTGTAGACTTCATTTTAGATACGCACAAGGTATAGCTATATATTTTTAAAATTCCCTGATAATTGATGCCAAATGTATTTTATACAGTATGCTAGTGTGCTACTTGTATTATAGCTGGATTATATTTATCTATTAATAACTGCCGACTTTAATCCAGCTCAAACATTTTCATGGGATTCAGGAGGCACAAAGATTTGTGCTAGTTTCTGAACTGCATGCATATGGGCTCAGCTAAGTAAGGGGTAGCATAGGGGTGGGACCCACTTGGGTCACATACTCTTTAGTTTTATATTACTCTGATGGTGCAACATTGAGTGTCTACTGGGGTGTAATAGACATAGGCAAAAAGAAGATTCCCATTTTCCTTATAAATAGTAATTTAGATACTTAAATGGGCCTATGGGCCACTAAGGAAAGGTAGAGGGACAGGACAATGGTAGGGCTTGAAATGGATCCTGTAAGGATAGTAGGTTTTAAGGGATATTGGGAGATATTGTCTATCTAGTGATTGGCCAAGGAATGGGGAGCTGGAGTTTAGTGTACAGAGCAGCAGGAAGGAGATGCCATTTTACCTTTGCAGCCCTACCCTCCCTCTCTTGTTTAGGGAAATGATGGAGGGTCATGGGGCACTTAAGCAGTCACAAACTGGAATGTTTGAGAGGGGAACAAGGTCACAGGAGTGGTCTGGAAGGTTTTAGGTTAGTGGTTGTGATCATCAGACACTGTTAAAAAGAGCTTGGTTAAGTACAATGGGGGCTTGGCTTAGGTTTTTCAATATGGTGATGAACAGGAGAAATCCACAAGAGAATCCATCAGCAGCTATTAAAGGGAATTGATTAGGTCTTATATTACCTTTAACTATGTTTGGCTAAGTGTACATTTTGTTGAGATTAACATGTTAATAAATTGACTTATTTTCAGTCCAAAAGAGGCGTCTGTCTTATTAGAAAGAGACAATAATGGTTGATTTGAATATAGGGGCCAAAATTATGCCATGCTAGAGTAATAATTTGACATTTTGACATGTGCCAAACTTTCACCCATTTGTATAAAGTTTAGTAACTGATGCTAATGTTTTACAATTAATTTGTGTAACATAAAACGCTGAAAATGATTTTTGTATTTTTCACTCCTTTAGTAAATGAGCCATTTTTCCTCAAAATACATTTACATAGTTAAGTGGACTTGGTGTTCCAGGTTTTTATTCATCATTCCACCGATTTATAATACAAAACAATCCGAGACCAATCACTCCAACAAATTCAAATCTTTATTATAATTTGAAGAAAGTGCATAGCAGGGACACTCATAGACACCCATGTGCTTTGTCTTTATGTTGTTGTTATGTTAATACCAAACAAGTTATTGCTAACTGGTAATTCTGCCTCTCTCCCAAACAATGGCAGCTTAGATATTTCCCTTATTGCACACAATTAAGCATGAATTAAAGGTATAGTGGCTCTTTAAGTTTTGCAAAAATAATTTTAATACAATGTAACATTTTGAACATGCTCTTTCATATTACAGTAATTTGTTATTTTGCTCTTACATTCTTTAATCAGCCAAAGGTCAAGATAATTATCCATAGAAAATAAAATGATTAAATTCCAGCGAAATAATGGGAAACTGTTGACACCGTGAATGATACATGGGATTTAGTCTTGGCATTTTGAAGCGGGATCATCACATCTCCATTATTCAGAGAGAGAATGCAGGAATTTTGCCACAATCAATCAAAAATCTTTAGCTGTCACTAGTACCAGGAACCTCATGTAAAAGTATGTGTCATTTGGCTTTAAACATAATGATCCATCCCCTTGTTATTGATCATGTCTTTCATGTCGTACAGTAAATGTCCATATTTTACCATGAAAGTGATTCCAATAAGCAAGGTTTCCCCAAAATAGTATATAATTACCAGTTGGGAGAGACAAACGTAATGAACTTTTCTATTACAGGGGATGTTTCCATAGTATATCACATTATTGTTATCCTTCAGATATGCAGCTGCATCTTCAACAGAAACATGCCCTTTGCTTCAGTTGGTTTTGCACGGGATTTTCTAGACTGCCCTTTTAAAATTCACTTGCCAACTTGCTAACCACTTTCATTTTTAAGTAAAAAACGATTTGGGTGCCTGTTGCTCTTTTATGCACAGTTCTGTGGGGTACTGTGCAAGTAGAACACTTAGGATCCAGCATGTTACTGAACATTTTTAAAAATAGCTTTTTTGGAAAAGACTGGCCTTTCTAGGACAAGATTGGACTCAGAAGCAAAATCCCTCAACCCAGAATAACCCAGAAAGAAAGAAAGATCCTTCTAATTTACAAATCTGCCCATGAGTTGTTCCTCCTAAGTGCCTGTCTGATCTTCTAACCACAGTCATCTATCCCCTTTGTTGAAGGCATAAAATCTTTACCAGAATAATTATGTTATGCAAAAGGCCTAGAATGGGAAGCATGATGTCTTTAAGTGTGCAGTATCAGTCTGTGCCAGCGGGACACTGGGAAAAAATCTGGTGGGCCCTGATCTTCATGTTCTCTGTCGGCCAAGACCATCTCCTCTCGCTTCCCCTTGGTTGAACCAGATCACAGGGTAAGACAGAAGTACATGTCGTGGGGGGTCCACAGAGGAATGCAAGGTTGGGTGCCTGTAGGACAGCAGTTCTCATGGAGGATCCTGAAGGTAACACTCCCATTTGGCCCCGGACTAGTCCAACCCTGTAATTGGGTAATACATGGACCTGCTGCAATATCACTGTACAGCCTCATCTGTCAAATAAGAACATTTGGCAATCCATGAGTCATTAGGATTCCATCTGTGTGTAGCCAGTTTATGAATCTGCATATTTTCCAATAAAAAAACTGCCACTCTTTTCCTAGTAACAGTTGGTGTATCTGCAGAACTAAAAGTTTTAAAGAACGTTTAGTTCCTAAAACTTTTTGGCAATGTCTCTGAAGAGTTGGGCCAAGTACTGGGACAATCTTTTTGGTCTTAAACCATGTCAGGACCTGTCAGAATCTGATGGGAATCCAAGATTTGAAACAGCTGATGATTTGAAGATGGATACCAGCTGACTAATCTCTAAAATATGTTCTTCATTCACCTGAAAGCTAGTGTAATTCTGCAAAATTGTTGAAGGAGTAGGGACACAAGCATGCCGGAAATCTTAATGGTGTTGCATATTTACTACAGATTGCAATGGGTTAAGTCTACTGACTAGTCACATTACTGATTTTTTTTTTAGGAATTTGATGCAATTGTCCCCCAGCTGGACATGTTAATTGAGAAGAAGTTTTAGATGCAAAGTTCACGATTGTGCAGATGGTGGGACAATGCAGAATGGGAATGCTAGGTCAGTGTCAATCTCACACCATACTCTAATGTCTCACTTCTCTCCCTGTGGGCTGCCTATGGTTGTGGGATCCTCGCTATAGATTTTTTCTAAATCTTTCTATGCCCTTGACTGTGGGGCTGAATTTATGCAAGGAGATTTTCACTTTAATGTATGAACATCAGACACCAAGCAAATTGCATTTAATGTTGCAACAAAATTCTCTCTGTAGCCTTCTGTTCCTTCAGGGTTTGTTGTGACCTCAACAGCATTATGCACGTAGGTTTAACCGCTTCAGTGCTTTCAAAAGCCTGTGGCGACCAATTCCTGCAATGAGCTTAATGTTGCTTTTCATCTGATATTTCACTTTTATTTCCTTTACTTTATTATTACCTACTATGCCATACACCCAGAGTACAAAACCTCGTCTGATGAGCGCGGGTGCTGGAAACGCCCTGACTGCAATGCAAGGAAAAATGGTTGTCCCTGGCAGAAGTCATAGTCTTATAAAAACCAGGTTGCATGGTTTCATACATGAGATTAAAATATAATGTTCATTATTTTTACTATATTTAATGCCTTTAATGTCACCTTAATAATATATATATTATACAGGTATGGGATCACTTATCTGAAACCCATTATCCAGAAAGCTAAAATTATGGGAAGGCTGTCCACTATAGCCTCCATTTTATCCAAATAAGCCAAATTTTTAAAAATGATTTCCTTTTTCTCTGTAATAATAAAACAGTACCTTGTACTTGATCCAAACTAAGATATAATTAATCCTTAGTGAAAGCAAAACCAGCCTATTGGGTTTATTTAATATTTAAATTATTTTCTGGCAGACGTAAGGTATAAAGGTCCAAATTACGGAAAGATCCATTATCCTGAAAACCCAGGTCCTGAGCATTCTTGATAACAGGTCTCTACCCTACCTGTATATATAAGTATGGGATGCTCATTTTCTAGAAATCTCTGAATTATGGGCAGGCCATTACCCATAAAGTCCATTGGAAGCAAATTATTCAAATTTTTAAAATGATTTCCTTTTTCCTCTGTCATAATAAAATAGTACCTTGATGGCAAAACCAACTGCTTAAAGAATCAAATCATCATGGGTTTGGGAATCATACACCAGGCAGATAATTAACTGCTCTTAAGCTTTTATTTTTGTCCACACACTGCTTAAAGTAGTAACATTCTGACTAAAGCTGACCATAGATGTGTAGATTTACCATCATATCGGACTTTAATCGTTCAGTGCCATCTCCCAACCTGCCACTAACCTTTCAGATCAAATAAAATAGTAAAAGAACAGATCAGACGATGTTCTGCCCCTGACAGCAATCATATGAAAGTTCTGTCTAACAAAAGCTGGTGACAGTCTCCCACTGAAATCGTCAGATCGGCAATACATGCAGAGGTATTATCGGCAGCCGACAGAAATTTTCTAACCTGTCCAATCAACTTAACGACCGATCGCCATCTCACGAAAAATGATGGGACACTCCATTCACGGCCCGAAAATCGTACGAAATGGAGATGAATCGTACGAAATGCAGATTCGTACAATAAAACCTTTGCATCTGTGGACAGTTTAAATGAGAAAATGATTTGTTAAATGAGCTAGTTTGTTTACATTTTACGCAACTGGGGAAAATGCTGTGAATCACTCTGGATTCCCAAGTTCGATACCTATCTACGGTAATCTAACGCTCTAATGTTTTGAGACAATAGTGATGCAGTTGTTCCATAATTAGCAGTACCCCATTGGATTTTTGATGAATAGTGATGAGCCAACTCATAGAACTTCACATCACTTAGGGGCCGATGCATCAAGGGTCAAATATCGAGGGTTAATTAACCCTCGATATTCGACTGGGAATGCAAATTTTGCATAAAAAGTTTGATCGAACGATCGAAGGAATAATCGTTCGATTGAACAATTAAATCCTTCGAATCGAACGATTCGAAGTATTTTAATCCAACGATCGAACGATTATCCTTCGACCAAAAAAACGTAGCCAAGCCTGTAGGGACCTTCCCCATAGGCAAACATTGGGTTCGGTAGCTTTTAGGTGGCGAACTACGGGGTCGAAGTTTTTTCTTAAAGAGACAGTACTTCGACTATCAAATGGGCGAATAGTCGAACTATTTTAGTTTGAATCCTTCGATTCGAAGTCGTAGTCGAAGGTCGAAGTAGCCCATTCGATGGTCGAAGTAGCCCAAAAGACACTTCGAAATTCGAAGTTTTTTTACTTCAAATCCTCCACTCGAAGTTAATGAATTGGCCCCTTAAAGTCTGTAAAGTCCAGGAAAAATTTACAAAAAACGTAAAACTATGCTGAAATGCATTGTAGTCAAGGAAAGAAGAAATAACATTGCAATTAAGGCATTTTTAGCTGTGCAATAGCAAATAAATTGTTAGAGAAGCTCCTTTCCACTCTGCTACAACTGCTTTTCATAGAAAAAAAGAATCCCATGTTGCCAAATTTTTACAAACATGGTGGCAACTTCATCAATTGCACACCATGACGATATCCTTTCTCCCAGTCACTCAGCCAAAAATTTTCCAAATTAGTCTCAGATCCCATTGGTTGATATGGAAGGAAGAAAGTTGATAGGTTGATATGGAAGGAAGGGGCAGATAATAGTAATGACATCTGTGGGGCAGGGTTGAAAAAAAAGGCTGCATTTCCATTTCTGGTAAAAACAGACTGCATGGAAAAAGTCTAGTGCGGATTTGAGAAACCGTTTCCAATGGCAAAAACGTTAATTTCACTGCAAAACTGAACTGGGAGAAAGAGTTCACTCATCCCTATTGTTGAGAGCAACATTTTTGACGGCCAGAGAGGTTTCTTTGCTGAGCTCATTCCACTGCAGTACTGCAGGCGCTCTTTAAATCAATACATCCCAATTAAACTTTGTTCGCAATTTGGTCTTAAATTCTATTATTTTTATATCAGAAAAAAAGGGTCAGACTGTCTGTCCGCACAGAAATGTAATACCGATTGTTTTTATCTTTGCATAATTAGACAATTTTCAGCATCCTTTCCCATGAACAATGTGTCAGACACCAAAACAATATTTTCCTGTATTAAAAGGCCTTTATGATTTATGCATTTTTGCCCCAGCAGATAATTGTTTAACCCCTTCTGCTGATGTGCAAAAAGCAACCTGTTTCTGAACAATACAATTTCACGTCTGTGTACTTGAGGGGTTAAATATCCCTAATTAAGATGCAAAGTTTGACTTCTCAGATGATTCCAGATGAAAAGCCCTTTTTAATGAAAAGAGCAACAGTAAACTCCAAATTTCTCCCTGATGAAGATAAGTTATAGAAATACTGCTAACCTTTTTGCCGAATATTATCTCACTCTTTCAAAAAACAATGCTTTCTTTCTAATTCGACATTTGCATATGAAAAAGAGCTACGTTTCATTGAAGCTTTTCACTGACTGCATTCTTTTCTTGCCAGAATTCTGCTTTTAAAAATAACACAGCTTCATGGTTTTTTTTTATGGTAAAGTGCAGGGAGACTCATTTCTGGTAGCTGTCGTTATATAGAGAGAGCCTGGTGGCTGGAAGTACAAGTTCAGATTGTCAAATGAAATTATCGATCCTTACATACATGGCGTCAAGTTCATTTCTCCTGACAAACTAACAAGAGATAGGCAGCTGGAAACATTTTTTTTACAGCCTTTGACAGAGGTCCTGCTGGCATTACATTTTAAATGATATTATTTTTAGATTGTAAGCTCTTTTGAGCAGGACCCTATTCATCCCCTGTATCAGTTATTGGTTGCTTTGTATGTAATTCTGTATGTTCACTATACAAACCATTTTATTGTAGAGTGATAAATCAGTAGTGCTGCTGGACCAGGGAATGATGGGCCTCTTTCATTCTAGTGACATCCAATATTTTGTATTCTTATCCAAAACTATCCATACTAAAGGGATTCTGTAATGATTATTTGAGGTTTCATTTTTATTCCTAAATTACACTGCTTACACAGTAAATAATCCACTCTACCATATAGAAATCTTATTACTGAACCAACAAGTGTATTTTTTTTAGTTGTAATATTGGTGTGAAGGCAGCCATCTCAGGTCATTTTATCGGATCCTGTGCTTTCAGGAAGATCCAGTACTTCACAATGGCGCTGCTTTCAATTTAGCTATTATTTCTTCTACTCGATCTTCTCATATATACCAGGGGCTGTTATCTTGTGTCAGGGAGCTGTCATCTGGTTACCTTACCATTGTTCTGCTAATGGTGTGATGGGGGGGACGGAGGGGGCGATAGCAGTAAAAAGTTCATCAGGGCACTTGGGAAACCAACAACATGTCTAGCCCTATGTCAGATTTCAAAATGATATATTAAAAAATATGCTTTTCTGAGATTTCAGTACAGAAGCCTGCTTGAGCAGCATTGTTTTTTTAAAAATAATTTTTTTGTGACAGAATCCCTTTAATACATAATGTAGTACTGTTTAGGTTTTTCAAACATATGGGGAATTTCTATATACTGAGAGTAGTATGATGGAAGGGTGTTCCAGAGGAAAAAATATATTGATGTTCCATAAACCTTAGGGCCATTTAATGAAATTAAAAGTATTATCTTCTTGGTTGTCAGAATTAAAACTGTATAAGGGCTCTTACTGACGAGCGTTTTTACCTGCACTCCCCTGCGTTCCATTTTTCTGCGTTCAGCCGCAGAGGAGCGCAGGAATAGACGCATTACATTTTTTACAATGGGGCTGTCCTCACACAGTCGCGTGTAGGCGCTGAACACAGGAAAAATGCAGCATGTTGCGTCTCAACCTGCGTTCGGTGCCTACACGCGCCTGTGTGAGTACAACCCCATTAGAAAAAATGTAATGCTTCTATTCCTGCGCTTCCCTGCGGCTGAACGCAGAAAAACGCAACGCAGGGGAGCGCAGGTAAAAAACACTCGTCAGTAAGAGCCATAACCACATCATGGTTCATTATACAATTGCTATATTGCCTATTTCAGATTTTCTTATGGGGGGGGTATTACTTTTCCAGTAAGGGCAATGGAACACATGGCAATTATAAGTAAATGGGAGGTGAGCCAAATTGCCCCTATTGTCTGCCATGGCAATTGCCTGAAAGAGCAAGCAATTGTCCATCCTAAAAGAAAAACTGAAACAGCTGCAGTAGGCTATAGGGGGGCGATGAGGTGTAATTGGGTGATCTGCCCTTAGCTACTAAAATCATGAGCACCTGTAATCTTTCCTTGTGCATTTTTTTTATACATGGTGCATAGGTTCAATGTGCAAGTATTCTAAATACCTTTGTGGGTAAATACAATTGGGAAAACTGCAGAAAGGAGAAATGTTTGTGAATAGTATATTTTTTTACATCAATGACTTTTATTACATTTTTCAGTGTCCTGGATGTTAGTCTAATATTATTAGTATATATATTATATATACTGTATGCTATCTTTCATCTTTAATTCAGCAGTTATGTGAATAAAGAAATATGGTTCTCTCAGGCATGTGAATATCACTGTAATGGATACATTCCATCTGGTCAAAAGGGCAATGTATATCATGGCACCAGAAGCAGCTGACTAGCTTTAACATAGCTTTAACAAAATACATCATTTATGGGAAGTCAGGTCAGATGGCTACAAACTCTGGGGATGTTGGAAGTATAAATTGTGTTAAGTCCCGATTAAGGGTAAAATTAACTGTTTTCTTCCCCTCAACACCCACAAGCTGATATGTATAGGTAATTCTTACTACTAAACTGCACAGGCAAATGCGGTCTTAGAAACCATTTCATATACTGTATATTTGGACAAAACTCTTGTTGAAATAACACTGGAGGCAAATCTGTCTTTGCATATGGTGTTGCTTATATACAGGTATGGGATCCTATATCCATATCCCTTTATCCAGAAAGCTCTGAATACAGGAACGCAATCTCCCATTAACTCTATTTTAATCATTTCATTCAAAATTTTAAAGATAATTTCCTTTTTCTCTGTAATAATAAAACAGTACCTTGTACTTGATTTTAACTAAGATATAAATAACCATTGTTGAAGGCAAAACAATCCTATTGGGTTTATTTAATGTTTTAATTATTTTGTAGCATGGAGATCCAAATTATGGAAAGATCCCTTATGCAGAAAACCCCAGGTCCCAAGCATTCTGGATAACAGTTCCCATACCTGAGGTATGATTTTATTGAGCTATGGAGTATTTTGGCACTTCATATATATATATATATATATATATATATATATATATATATATATATATATATATATATATATATATATACCTTCATAGACACTGTTGCTATACAACGGTGTTTGATATAAATAGGTGCTGTAGGCATATATGTACACATGGTGAAGTGCCCACAGCAAAGCAGTAAGGCAGGAGTCCATTAAGAATCACAAGCAGTGCCAGAAACAAGCCAGCATGTCATCCTCACCATTCCTCATACAATGTACATGACAAGCTAAGATACAGTAGCTACAGAAATGCTACAAGATATTGATGGCTTTAATTTTTATAATGCAATTAAATTGTACATTAAATGTGATTTGAGGTGCCAGAGGTTATCAATTAACACAATAAATAACCATTAATTTAAAAATTACTCATTGGCACCAGCAGCTCTTATAGCTGCTGACATCATAGAGCCGTATTTTACTTCTTTTGTTGCATTTAATCATTTTCTTTTAATCTAATTGTTCACCATCAAGAATGATACATCTGTTACACTCCTAGCTGACTAACACAGTCCAAAAGGACAGATTCTCCCCCCTCCCCAATGTCTTCACCTGCAAACTGGCAGGCTTGCTAATGCAGACCGTATTTTTGACTTGTCGGCTAATAAACACGGGAATGATGGGTGCTGTGATTAGTCACAAACCAAAGCAGGTGTTTGCTTAATAATTTGGTCAAAGATCACTGAGTGAAAGGTTAGGCCAACGAGAGAGCGAGAATGGAAGGGTCACAACACTTAAGGGGGGCTGAGACTTGATCTACTTGAGTCTGGAATGGTCAAACCTCAAGGTCACCCATTAGTGCTCCCGTTCCACCGGTCTGATAGATGTTGACAATAAATTCACCGTGCCAGCACCTTTAACCCTATTAATACTGTTAATACTGAAAGTAAATGCAAAGACCCCAAAGGAAATTGCCAATGGAGATTTTCTATAATAAATATGAAATGAATTGTCTAACCAACATCTGCCGTTCCTCAGAACTGTGTTAATGTAAAACCAGAAATATACATTTTAAGTTGGTGTCTCTTAAACCTAAAGCACAAGTCTAACATATGTGATATCTGTTTGGGCATATTTTTTTTCATCTGAAAGCAATTAAAGATCATATGCACCCACACCCATGTATCAGTTTTCTACCAATGAGACCTCTCATATTTAATCCTAACATTTAAAGCAAACAATTTAACTAGAAAAAATGACTTGTTTGGGTCTGGATATTAGAATTATCACAGAAGAACAAATATAACCCACTTATTGCAAAGGTGGTAAAATACCAATGTCAATCGTTTAATTTCCCATTGCCATTATTATCTGTGGATATTCCAACAGATCTAAATGTATAGCTAAAAATTCAGATACTCTGTAGCTATACGAGAACAAGAACTCCCAAATGGCAAAGATGAGTTTAATTCTGCAATACTTGCAGTATTCAAATGCTGGTTTCAAAAGTGAAAAATAGCCTTGGAAATCGTATGAGGCTTTCAAAAACTGAGAGACACTGCAGGTTTGTACTACCAGTAGCTTACCAATGCTTTCACACACACTCATTCATTTGTGGCATCTCAAAACACATGGCGGAATGGGTGATGTGTATGATAAATAGATAATAGCCACAAACTTGTACCAGTAATGTAACCCAGGATGGGACCAGTAAATACTAGACTCTATTAAGTTTCTAGAGAAGATAAGTCTAAAGCAACTGGACTTTCTTGATTGAAAAACACCACTTTCTTCAGCCATTCCAATGAACTGAAGAGGCCTCTTGGATAAAAACGTTGGTGAAACGTTTTCAAGAATACTTTAGATTTTTTAGATTACTTTAGTTGCTTTAGACTTATCACTACTAGACACTAATTATCATGACCTGGATGAATGATAACCTTCGTAGACATATTGCTGGAGTCTATTATTACAACTGAAGCAATTTTCTTTTTTATATATAAGCTCCAAAACAAAATCAAGGTAATTTACTTTGATCGCAAGTGATAGAGAGCATAAAAATAAAGTACAAATATAAATAAAAAGTACCTCCTCCCACGAGTCATGTATACAGTGCAGCTAGAAAATTCTTTGCAATTTGCACTCTGCCCTGCATTTATAAACAACCTCTTGTCCTTATGAGTCACTATAGCTCATGTGGCACAAGAACTGACTAAGTGAAAGTGCTTAGTTTCTAGTTTGGATTCAAAACTGAGCGTGCACGATCCAGAATACTTGTGGGAAGCACCAATGCTTCCCTCCAGCCTGATTTAATGGATAATTCACCCATTCCAACACAAATCGGGGGAAATCGGGTCACGGATGCAGACTCTTTGGAATGAGATTTTTTTGAACTTTCATCCAATCAGTAAAGACTTTGTTGCAGCAGTTTTGTGCCACATTTTATCCTATAATTTTAGGAGAAATACTGATCTGGCTGGGAGGAAAGTATGGGAAAAATCTTTCCAGGCAATTTTCAAGGCTAAACTTGCAAGTTAACTAACCTAGCATACTAAAAAAAGGGTTAATACCTTGGTCTTTGACTGGCATTTTATGACCATATGTTTAAAATTAATATCAGTAGGAATCTTAAAAAAAAAAAAGAAACTAAGTATCACTGTCTCCTTGATTGCTGCTCTCATTTAAATGCTTTATCCAACCATAATATTTCATCCCTACTAACTATTCCCAGTTCTGATTGAATTTTGACCCTTGACATTCACCTAACCAGAAGCACAAGCAGCCTTCTCCTAAGCCAGATGGAGACTGAGACGTCTTCATTAGCAAGATCAGCTTCACCTTTAAAAACCCGACTCTTCCTGTTTGTATCCAGTGAGATAGAGACATCTTGGGTCATAATGACATTTTTTTTCCCTGAGTAAGACTTCCACTAAAAAACAAGTCAATTACGTCTGCACTTCTCCTGCAAAGAAGATGTCACAGGAAGAGGGAGCAAATGAACCAGTGTTAACTTGTTAGGGCTGTGAAGGTAATGCTGCCATCATATCTGGAGAGGGGTAGGATAGAGAATCATTACTGACACAAAAGAACTTACCAGTGTCAAAGGTTCCCCTTGTCACAAAAGTTCAGGTGTTGCTAAATTCATTAGCGTGTCATTTTGAGAAGACGTGATGTCATTTCTGTTGTCTGCAGGGAGGAAAACTACTGTAGTGTCCCTGCTCCTGTCAACACCCTGTCAACTTGATATCTTTTCTTGTATCTTCCTTTATTGGCATCTGTAAGCAGAAGAGGGAATATAATAAATTAGTTAAAAAAAGAAAGAAGCTCTGGCTTGACATTTATCCTGTTAAGCCGTCTGTTCACAAAAAGATATTATGAATTGACAATTTTTTTTTCAGAGAACAATGGATTGTTTCCCAGCTTTATAAAGCTCACTTAAAAAATGCAGACGGTTTCCGTCAGAACAAATATGCATCACCTGAAGGATTGCGAGCGGGAGGCTTTAGATAAGGTTATAATGTGGTTTAAATATGAATAAACCAATTGTTTAAATACCAATATACTAATGAAACTGCTTCTTAATATGTGTGGCAAATCTTGGGATAGAATACCTTTGCTTATTTTGAAGCACAGAATTATTTGTGAATACATGTATTATTTACTGCAGCACCAACCAATATTTCCACCATTTTTTAAAGAGAGGTTGGTGATGAGGCTCCCTGGGGTACATTTGAAAATCAATATGTTTTATACTCTACACTTTTTATATTTTTAACATATCCTCAAATAGCATTCTATCCTTTATCAAGGGTGATTGATAAAGGCCCTAATGAAGGCCAAAATGTTGGATTTTGATAGAATGTAATAAAAAGACAACATTTTTTGAGGGTGTGCCAGTTGGGAGATAGTTTGTGTATACATGTTATAACTGATAGGGATGCACCGAATCCACTATCTTGGATTCGGCCGAACCCCCAAATCCTTTGCGAAAGATTCGGCCGAATACCGAACCGAATCCGAACCCTAATTTGCATATGCAAAATAGGGATGGGAAGGGGAAAACATTTTTTACTTCCTTGTTTTCTGACAAAAAGTCACATGATTATGTGCATATGCAAATTAGTATTCGGATTCGGTTCGGCCGGGCAGAAGGATTCGCCCGAATCAGAATCCTGCTGAAAAAGGCATAATCCTGGCCGATTCCCGAACCGAATCCTGGATTCGGTGCATCCCTAATAACTGAGCACCCCTACCATTAAAGTTATATTGGGCCTTGGAGTGTTGATACTTACCTGTTGTATCCACAATATATACTGTATATGCTTTATAATACACAAAAGCCATGAATATCTTGTAAATTATATCCTTATAAACGGTGAGTTCTGATGTCATCAGTTATAAACGGTGAGTTCTGATGTCATTTCTGTCACATGACTCACTGAAATTTGTGTATTATAATAAATAAAGTACCCCCAGTTGTAAAATATGAGGATATTAGAAGTTACCTCGGAGTTCCATGACCTGTATAAAAACACTCGGCCTTCAGCCTCGTGTCTTTATATGGTCATGAAACTCCTCGGTAACTTATAATATCCTTATATTTTACAAGAGGGGGTACTTTATTCACTATATATTCTTTTGAAAAGTAAGGAAATTACTGTTGACTTCATTCGTTGAACTGGCTAGTTAAAGAGAAGAAAACAAAAATGCAATTAATTTAAAAAGTATTTAGAGATGTCATGAGAATTGTTTCCCCCTAGATGCTGCCAAATTGTTTGTTGGTTTGGAGTGTTCCTATAAATAGCTATAGTCTTAGCAGCATCTACCTGGTTCTGAACTTACAACTGAAGAGTTAAAGTAACTATGAGCTGCATGGATGCCACCATCCATGCATAATTTTGCAGAAGATACCTTGTAAACACAAATTCAAATACACTCAAGAATATTTTCTGGAACCTCAAATAGTTGAGGTTTATTAAAAAAAAAAGTTGCTTGAATAAACTCAGGAATAAAGCAAAAGCTGACAAGCTTCTATAGAAGTCAATGGGACTTTTATTTATTAAAATATCAGCCTCACTTATACATTTATGTGCATGTTTTTTCAGCCTTAAATAAGTTAGTGCTTGAGTAAAAATAAAGTGATTTTTTTTTCCCCCGACTTTGTAAATTGGCTTCACCGTATTATGACCCTCACTTTGATCAGTTCATTACAAAAAAATTATGTTATATATGCCTGGGAGGCCCATTTATAAAAGGTCCAATTTAAGTGGTATTAAAACTTTTGGAAACCATGATTAAACTCTATTTATCTAAAATCATGAATGCCAGGAAAGTTATTAAAAGACCCGTATATAAAAGTATGAAAGGAAACAAGTGCAGAAATAAATATGAATATCTCTAAAAACTCAAAAAAACTTGTATAATTAATAGCAAATTAAAAAACCTCTAAAACTCTGGAAAAAAAATCCAAATTTGATCAGCACAGCTATGGGACCTCAACTGATTTTACTTGGAGATGTTTTGTGTTAGAGTTTTTCGTGGCTTTTACACTTTTTGAATCTCAATTTTTAGTGTGAGAGAAATTTTAAAAACTTTAATTTTTAGAGAAAATAAAAGATTCATGAAAAAAAGGAAATCTGATTTTTAGTACGTAGGCCCCTTAATTCTATGAGTGAGGCAATTCTTACTATTTGGCCCCATAGCCTACTGTTCATTGAGGTGGAGCTAATGTAATACAAGTTTTCTTTGCTATACTATTTTCACTAATATCGATTTTCTAGTGGCTTGGTGCATACACAATAGAACTGACACATACAGTAAGTGCTAACAACAATAGAACATTTTGTTGGGGTTGGTAATTAGTTGGATGGTGTGATTAAAAGCAGGTTTATTAAGAAAGTAGGGTTAAGGAGTGACTAATTGTGATATTAGTGTAGTATCTTATCATGCCCTCCATGTACATCCTCCATGTGCATAGCAATGCAAATCTCTCCTCTGTAGAGTACAATTGTAATGCCTTCACTTTATACTATTATTAAACCATCTTTCCTGCTCAATAAGGACTACAAGAAACACATGGGTTAAAAAAAAGCTGATTGCTTTGCCTATGATCAAGCTTCTTGGGCTCTACAGCGTTATTCCTGGCACTCGGGTCCTTTTATTTATTGCATTTCTTTGTTCTGCAGCAACTCTCTTTCCGAACGAGACAAACGCAGAAACAATTTTGAGAAAGGAATATGGAAATGTTGCCTACTTAGGAAATATAACATATGATAATAGGAATTAAATTGCTCCATTTTCTTTTTACTGTCCTGCAGTAAATGTTTCAGGATTGTTAGGAGGCATTACTCTAACAACCAGAAAAGTGACTCCGACTGATTATTTAAACCTGGAATCCTGACTGATCGTTAGTGCTGCAACCAGACAGGAGCTCACAGGAGACAATTATATGACCGTCTGAACTTCGCTGCAGACAATAGTTCCATGGACACCCAATGGTACAGAAATAATTGGAATCTTGGTCTTTAATGATGTTCATCACATACTTAAGAAAAATACATTTCTAAATGCACATTGTTTCATCCAAAGTAGCAAAATAGGAAACAAACAGATTGTTTAGATGCCTGCAGAATATGTTTGCTCTAGCTGCAAACTTTACCGGCAGTGGCAAAGGAAGGGGTGTTGATTTGAGAGCTTTGTTTACTCTAGCCGGCAATTTTAAACTGAAACACACAATTTTGTCTTAGTAATACATTTTCTTTGGCATGGAAAGGTACCCAGGTTGTGCTACGGTGAGTGCTAGGAAGGTAACTAGGGAGGGTTATTTACCAAAGCTGAAGTTTATCTCATTTTTATTAAAACAAAGTCAACCTAACTCCCATTGACTAATTTAACTCATTTATCAATAATTCTTCTCGAAAAAGTCAGAGCGAAAAAAAGTAGCGTCAAATTTGTGCGTCAATTTGGATTATACGATTGAAAAGCTTAACTTTATTGAATTGTCACTGCAAAAACCCATATTTATCTGATTATGACTAAACCAGCACTGATAAACATCTCCAGGGACATTTGACTTTTATGGTACAATATTTTTGACTACTATTGTGTTTTTTTCCAGCCTCAGAGAGACAGGACTACACATAAGAAGATACACAAAGAAACATTAATAACCACACCTTTCACCACTGGTGGAGTTGTCATACAAACAATAAAGGGGGTTTTTACTAAAAAAAATGTATCCAATTGTTTTATTATAACAAAGTCGACCTCCTGGCCACAAATTTAATTAATTTATCAAATAATCAGCTTGAAAAAGTCAGTGTGGAAAAAGTTTCGACAACATCATGCTACCATTCGAATTGTATGAATTTAACACCCAAATCTATCGATTTTTTTCAAGTTGTCTCCTGAAACCCCTGACGTTTTTGTATTATTCAGTGGGGATCACAATGTCAAGAAACATCTACAATTGCAAAAGGGACATCTGCCATTGACTTTTACATGACCTCGACAGGTTTGAGATGGAATATTTTCGGATTCAGATTTTTAGCAGCTTTGGGGTATAATAAATCTCTAAAAATACAAGGTTTTTTTTCCTCTAAAAATTCAAGTTTTGCCCTTTAAAAATTTGATCAGAACAATTTGAAGCTTAATAGATGGGCCCCTAGATGTTCCTTTGCATGAAGTGATTTAGATATTCTGAAAGTTATTGCAATGCCAGACTTTTCATGTAGTTTCAGAAGGACAAAATACATTGGTTTAAATGGAAACATAGATTTTATGGGCCATTTAAAGCTGTTGAACCCAAAAGTGGCAGAGATAAATTACTCAAGTAAACCAGGAAACAGGAAAACATCAGGAAAAAAAACCCAGGAAACATCCTTCTTTATAAATGTTGTTTTACTGAATTGGGACTATTTGTGAGGTCCCAGCAGATCTGGCTCAAGCTGAGCCGACGTCTCCTCGGGCCAATATCCCCACACCGGCGCCTGTTGCTAGTTCAGGCGCGTGTTCTGATTCGCGAGCGCGCATTTACGTGCGCGCGCGCGCATTTACGTGCACGCGCGTTCAGACGCAGGCGCGCGTTCTGACGCAGGCGCACGTTCTGACACCAACATGCGTCCTGGGGTTAAAAGGTCACTCCGGCCTAGGCTCAATGCGAGGTGATCGTCTCTACTGACACTAAGCGTATTTCTACTGATGATTTATTCTGATTACGACTACGGCTTGTTCCTGACTACTCTCCTGATTATCCCTGGATTCCTGTATTTGCTTCTCCTGATCTTGACCTTGGCTTCCCTGACTACTCTACTGGATTTCCCTCAACTGGCGCCTGTTTCTTGATTGTTTCCTGTGTATGACCCGGCTTGTTCCTGACTTCGCTTCTTCTACTGCAGATAAGTGCTGAGTCCTTATTACGAACTGTTATTTCTGCGGGCTCACTTAGCACTCCTGCTATTCCTTATCTGGGACCGTCCTGTACCAACCTTCAGGGCGCAACTCAGTGGGAAGCGTGGGGGAGGCTCATACCTTCAGACTCGCCTTGATTCCTGACACTATTACTCCTGATGCCGAACCCTTACATCAGTAGCTTTAGAAATGAGACAGCTGAGAAGCACAAGGGCAACCTGGTTCTAATCTAGTTTATAATCACATTCACACATTAGTATAATCAGCATCACTTTAAATATTATCAGTGTTGATTACCTTCCTAGAAAGTAGACCTATGTCAGGCATATGGGATACTCATATGTAGTAATGACAATTGTGAATTCTAAATGACTGTTTCCTTGTTATACTGCTTCACCCCACGGTTTTTGTTCCTCGGCAAATGTATCATTTCTATTTCTTCACTTCCACAAGTTGTTAACCCTGTCTCACCTAGAGATCAAATTGATGCATAGTTAGTGTACACCCTATGGATTACATGCTGGGGCAAAGCCAAACTTTTGTTGTACCTCGTGCTGCCAAGCAACGCTTAGATATATACTTAGTTATATAGACGTCTGATGTATTTTATTACAGGCCAACTGCCTACAACTGTCAGATCAGATCAGTCCAATCAGTCTTACTGTCTACAAATCATAGAAGAGAAAAACAAAAGCATTGTGGCTCAGTGGGTAACATGCAAAGAGTTTGTATGTTCTCCCCTTGCCTATGTGGTTTCCTCCAGGTACTCTGGTTTCCTCCAACACTCCAAAAACATAGGCAGGTTAATTTACTATTGGTAAACTTGACCCTGCAATGTGTGAATGTTATAGGGACCTTAGATTGTAAGCTTCATTGGGCCATGGATGATCATTGTAATGCTGCAGGAAATCGTTGGCTCTGTATTAATCACAGATAATAAATATTTAGGATCTCCTCATTTCAGAAGATATGGCTTATGGTTAATCTCCATGAGACAAAGTTTTTTACTACTATTGTATTTTTTTCCAGTCTCAGAGAGAGAGGGCTACACCTAAGAAGGTATACACAAACAAAGAAACATGATAAATAAACACACCATTCTCCATGGGTAGAGTTGTCATGGCTACAATAAGGGGGTATTTACTAAAATTCGATATTATGCAATTTTATTATAAAAAGTCAACCTAACTCCCATCCACAAATTGAGTTCATTTATCAAATAATCAGCTCAAAAAAAGTTGGTATGGGAAAACTCTCAGCAACATTATGCACAGTTATGGGAAAAGCCACCTCCCATAGACTCCATTTTAATTAAATAATTACAATTTGTAAAAAAATGATTTTCTTTTTCTGTGTAATAATAAAACAGTACCTTGTACTTGATCCCAACTAAGATATAATTAATTCTTATTGGAGGCAAAACAATTGTGTTGGGTTTTATTTGTTTTGAAATTATTTTTAATGAACTTAAGGTCAAAACTAAAGAAAGATCCCTCATCTAGAAAACCCCAGGTTGTGGTGAAATTATATAGAGAAGCACATTTATAAGGTTAGATATTTAATCCAGAGTGCAAGTAATAAATTAAATAAAAGATTACACTGCTTTACTGTTCATGTGGAGTTTGAAACTTGCTTCATTCATTGTCAGGTTAGAATAATAGACTGTCGAAAGTAATAAAGGTCAGGCTGCCATCTTGTATTACTTAATTACTCTATGTTTGTATACCAGTAGTTTAAAAAATTAGTGCATGTTACATTAACAATAACATTTAGATTGATGATAAAGATGAAACTTGGATTTAAAACAAGGTTCCCATCTAAAACCCTTGCTAAAGTCATGCCCTAAAAGATCTCCACCCTGCAGCCTTCTAGCTTTTGATAAAATATAGATCTCTTTGGCTTCCAAGTAGTTTAACAATGACCAAAAAGCTTAAAGGTGGCCATAGACACAGATAATATTGTACTAATTTTCGTACTATATTCGGTGCATAAATGGTGGGAAAAGAGCCAACCGATATCAGCAGAAGACTTGGATATCGGTTGGCTCGTCGATCAGGTTGGACAGAATATTTTGATCAGGCACCTTTGAAGGCACCCAAACACCGGCCATTGTTAGTGCTGATAGAATACTGGTAGAATTCTATTGTTTCTACCTGTATATATGACGATTCAGCTCTACATGTGTGTATTGAAACGAACAATCTTTTCCACGAAAGATCGTAATTGTTACATCTATGGCCACCTTTAGACTGTGCATTTGCTCTAAGTGTTTCCGATGGCTGGGCCTTTTTTTGGGCTTTTGATTACAAAGCTATTTTTACCAAATTGCTTTGGATGCCACTATTATTCGCTCTGGAAATTGACCTGCATTACTAAGTTTACCTTTCAACAAATAATTCCTTTTTGGGTTTTTGAAGTGCTACACTGCTGGTTGGTGTCAACTAGTGATGGGCGAATAAATTTGCCAGGCACGAATTTGTGGAGAATTTCTGCATTTCACCGCCAGTGA
The DNA here is from genome assembly GCF_017654675.1 of Xenopus laevis. Taxonomy (NCBI): domain Eukaryota; kingdom Metazoa; phylum Chordata; class Amphibia; order Anura; family Pipidae; genus Xenopus; species Xenopus laevis. The sequence goes on along the minus strand of NC_054375.1, from coordinate 120,445,331 downwards.
GACGCCTATTGTCTTTAAGTCATTTGGCGAAAATAGTCGCGCAATTTACTTCAATTTGGTTCGAAAATTTTTTGCCGATTCGCTAATTTTTTGCCGAAGCGGCACAGATTCGCCCATCACTAGTGTCAACAGTTGAACGTTTGCTTGGAGCGGCACTTTTACACAGCCTATATGGTACGGTGAGTGCCACTACTGAGATTTCACCATTACTGACGTTTTCTTGACCTTGACTCCATTGCAGAAATTTTGCTTTGAGTTCTTGGTAAGAATTTTTGTCTGCTGTCACAGTCCTTAGCAAAACACTTCTCAGATTCCTGCTTCGAACACAATCACAAGCTTTTTAAAGAATATTCAATTCCTCCTGTTCATAACTGAAACATTCCAGTGAGACAAAAAATCATATTAGTAGATCAAAGTTTTGTCTCCTCTGACATGAAGACAAATCCTCCCTTAAATAAACAGCTCCACCCTGATGATACAGATCTGCAAATCTTGTCATTTGTCAGAATTTTAAATTATCTGCATTAACTATGGCAGTGTACTAAACAGAGTGCTAATTGGCTTCCTTAGCACTTCCCTCTCTCATATTTACAATTTTAAAGTGGTGCAAAATAATAAATGAATCACAGCTTTTATCAGATTTTATCCTGTTTGACAACTGCCTGGTTTAGTCTAGTTTGTCCATTAACCAGTTTAAACCAGAGCAAAATTAACATCTTGTTGAAGGTTAATGATACTGGAGATGCTATTTTACAATATATATTATTTTAGTTTTACCACATTTATCTGCCTCCTGCAATTATAGAGCTTATTTATGAGTGCGGAGTGCAAATTCATTTTTTAACCAGTACAGCAATTCTTCCCATAATTCCAGGGTAACTGCAGCTGAATCAGACACAATTGTGCGGAAACAGTGGCCACTGCATCATTTCCAATAATTGAAAGCCTATTTATTAAAGTTTTTTTTTCTACTTGGAATAAACTTGAATTTTTATCAAATTCGAATGCTTACTTATTTATTAAAAACCTAAATGTAAAAAACTATTTGAATAAAATTGTAGAAATATATTTGAACTCCTTGAATTTGTACTCTATTTATAAAGAAATTAAAAAAACTTGCATTGAAAAAACACTTTAAATTTGCCATAGAAGACTACCAATGACTTATGTGAACTCAACAGCTTTTAGGTGCCAAATGTTTACATTCAAGTTTTATGAATTTTTTGCACTTAATAAATGTAATATGTTTTTTAAAACCATAATTCCAATTCAGGAGTTTTATTGCAAAAAATAAAAAAAAATAAACTTGCAGCAAGAATTTCAAAAGTTGATAAATCGCCCTCTTAGTGTCAAAAATGTGTTCTGCATGACACAGCCTGCAGTGGGAACCCATTACGGCCAGTTGAAGGTGGTGATTAGCATAGGGTTCCCTTGCATCAATAGGTGACCTTATGTGTGGTTTGGAACAGGAGGCAGGACAAATGCACTGGCACAGAGGTGCCTATAATTAATGGTTGCAAAGCATGTAACAACTGTGTTGTTTACAGTCCTTTTTTTCTGTAATTTTCATCACCATACTTGACAGGTGTAGCATCGAGACTGCACCCCTTCCCATTTGGCCCAACCCTGTAACTCCTATCCCCAATCAAACAAAGACACCCGGGTTTGGGAAGATATGGCCACAGTTGTTTTTATATATACCAAAACAGTAACTAAAAATTAACATGTATAACATTAACAACTTGTAACCAAACGGTTTGTATAACAGACATTTTAACCCACAACCTTGTGTTATTTACCCCAAGAGGACTGACTCCCAACTGCAAAGCCTGGTTCCTGCCTCCTTTTCTCCCCAGCCCTAAACCGAGCTGCCTACCTTCCCGTCAGGACCCCAGGCCTGCCAGGCTACTTCCACCCCTTGTCAAATGCCCCCTTTTAATTTCCCCTGGGACTCCATGAAAACTGCGACAACAAACACACCCCATCTCATAGGGAGGGTGGGACGCTCCGAGCTGCTGCTCCTTCCGATGTCCTGCACCGACTGAAAGGTAAGCCCCACATTACCCTGCGTGGCTCTGCCCCTCAAAGCAAAGCCCAGGAAATAATCAGCCAATCACAGTCCGTCCCTAGCGATTAAGGAGGGGTGCCCGTTCTAGTCCAGTCAAGCCCCTGCTTCACTACACTGCCCAACAGGTTATTGAGCGCCATTAAAGAAGGCATACAATTTTACACTTGGGGTGCCAAAAATTAGGCACCCCCAAGTGCCTGAGACTCCTGTTCAGTGCTGCTATCAGCACAAAAACTCTCTTTCTGCTTCTTCGGGTATTCTCGTGGCTGCACATGTGCAGTAAAAAGCGGAACTTTTAACGGAAAAGTCAGCTATTTCGCTCTACTGCGCATGCGGTTTGAAAATCAAAGAATCAGGAAGAGGATCGCTCAGTGGTGTTCACTAGCAGAACCCGGGCTGGTGCAGTTTTCTACTGATAGGAGCACTGGCCTGGGTACCTAACTTTTGGCACCCCAAGTGTAAAATGGTATTCCTTCTCTTAAGGGGGTTATTTATCAAAGGTCAAATTTTAGAGCTTTGTGAGCTTTTTTATACCTCGAATGAACTCACAACTCTAATAGTTAGTGATGGGCGAATTTGCGCCGTTTCGCTTCGCCGAAAAATTCGCGAATTTCGCGCGAAATTCGCGAAACGGCGAAAAATTCGCGAAACGGCGCCGGCGTCTCGTTTTTGACGCCGGCGCCCGTTTTCTCGACGCCGGCGCCCGTTTTTGGCGCCGGCGCCCGTTTTTGTCGCCGGCGTCCGTTTTTCGCGAATTTTTCGCCGTTTCGCGCAAATTCGCCGCGAATTCGCGCCTGGCGAATAAATTCGCCCATCACTACTAATAGTTTCTAAATTAAGGGAGATAAGAACTGATTTTTGCACCCAGATTTGCATACAGATTTGCACCACTTCCAGTGCATAGTGCTAAAACTGCTTGTAAAACTTTTTGCTGCTTCTATTGATACAATCTGCTATGGGACCCCTGAAACTACCGCCATGTTTAGTGGTAGCACCAGCGTTCTCCCTTGTCAATAGGTGCACAGTTTAGCAGAAGACACACAATGAAACCAATATAGAAATGCAAGGAGCTTGTTTGGACAAGTAACTTTAATGAGTGGCATCATAATGTGCAACATGTGTTTGTAAATGACTCTTACTAACAGCAGAACCCTGCTGACTTTTTTGTCTCAACAAATTACTTTGCAGCAAATTTTTACCGCATTTTCGCCAAAAAAAATTGCTTATGGTGAAATGCAGATTTTCGCCACAAATCCATGCCACTACTCACTAACTGCCTTAAAAAGCATATACAGTAAATATTTTGTATATATATATATATATATATATATATATATATATATATATATATATATATATATATATATATATATCACTCAATACACTGAAAATATCTTAAAATGCTATAATTGAATAGAAACCATTCATGAAATTATAGAAGTATTAACTGCCCTAAAATAACATAATACTCAGTACCAAGTCAAGAATCTAAACCCATCTGAGATAAGGAGATCAAAAGAGCAAGTTTATATATATAAACAGCCCTACTGATGTCTTTTCTGTACGGCATACAATGCCATGCTACCCCTCACAGTTTCCCAGTGATTTAGTGGATTTCAGGATATTCTTCACAACACCTCTTAGAACAAGGTCTCAAACAAGTTTTCATGTTTGATACAGGCACCAATGCACATGCTGAACTGAACATTCTACTATTGCCAAACTTTTGCACTGCAATGTAATTTTCCTACCGCACACCTGTAGTTCACCAGTCCTGCAATGGTGGTCACCTGATGAAGGGAGGGTGTGTGGGTGTCCCCCCCCCTGAAACGTTGACCCCCCGAGAAGGTGTGTCCCCCCTCGAAATGTTGACCCCCCGAAACGTTGATTTGTTTGGTGGCACAATAAAAGGGGTCCATTCCCCGACTGCATAAACTCGAGTGTGTGGGGATCCATTTCTATACGTGTAAACTTTTGCACGGTACAGCTCCAAAGTATTGCACACTGCTATAGAACCAGCACCCAAATGGCACTGAATAGTACTTCACAGTGCAGTAATAAATGTATTATATTGCTGTGTCCCCAGTGTCCATGACCACAGCACAGTGCCCAGGCTATAGAGCCCACTGCATGACCCCCAGTGCCAATATTGCCTTCTTCTTTTTTCTGATTAAATAATCTAACCATTACTGACAGCCCACTATGTTTATTAGCAACTTCCATTATTGACCTTGCTTTTTTAAAGTGCTTTTCCCCACTCCCCTTTATGCCCTTCCTTTGTTTCCGTCACTCCTCAATCATTATCTGATGAGAGATATAAGTATATCGCAGTGACTTTCTGTAACTATGGTTGGCTCCAAAAGTAAAACAGACAAGCTCATGAGGCATTGATACTATAAGTTAGTTGTTTGCTAAACAACGCACAGTATTTCTGCTGTAAACTGTATTTCTTTGTGCAATAAGTTATTCCATGTCCAGATAAACTAAACCTCTAGGCTCATGCTTTGCTATGCATTGCTGGTACTTTTATGCCGAGCTCTTTCATGTTTGTGGTGGTCAATCAGCAGGCAGGGCCTATTGAACAAGGCAGAGCAAAAGAAAGTATTAATTAAGGAGAAAAAACATAAAAGCATTAGAGGAGGGATCACATGCCTCTTGCAGAATTTGTATACATTATTTTGTTTTTCTCATCCACAAATTGAGAGATTAACTGACAGTCAATTGAAATGGCAGTCTGTATCATACCTTCCCTTGGTCTCCCAGCATGGATAATAAATGCTGGGATACAGCCAACCAGGCTCCTTTCTCTCTATCCTTATTGTTCCAGGCCACACATCCGTGAACCTTTAGCGTGTTATGTACTTAACCACGGTCAGGTTGATGTCATTATTTTCTTATTGTTGCCTGGCTCCCTGGGTGCTGGTCCTGTATTCACATAGAGTACAGCTTGTGTACTCTTTGTAGGTTAACCTTTTGAAAAGGAGATGCTCGACCACCTGCAAATTTAGCCTAGGGCTTTGACATTGCACTAGGCCGATTGGTACGCTTGAAAAAACACATTAGCCCCTCTTGTGTTATTTCATCATTCTTTTTAATTCTGGCTGAGCTCTGTCAGATAATTCACAAGCAAGTGTCTGGTAGTGAACAATTTATGAGGTCTTTCAGTTGCAGTTGCTTGGTATGGCTGGGTCAGATTATGCTTTGTCTGAGTGTATGATCATGGCATGTGCCACTCTATCTTTCTACATATCCATCTGTCTGTATAGCTGCCTAGCAGCACTCAAGCAGCGGGCATTAAAAGGGAGATGTCAGAACCATGGGGAAAAGCGGTTCTCTGCATGAAGCACATCCACATTTAACTTGTACAACAATATTGTGCAAAAAAAAAAAAAAAATAGGTCCACATGCGGTTAGTTGAAACTAGAAAACAAGCTACATTCTTCTCATTTCTCTGTGCACTGATGGGAGAACCAGAAATGCCTCTCTTTAATCCATAACTGACAGAATACATCTAAGAAAATGTTAATTAACTCCTCTTGACACCAGATGCAGTTAATTTGCTACCTGCCAGTCCCGAATGCCTGCTGTATTATTAGGTAAGGTGATCTTTATTGCTATTATTAACATCAGAAATCTAGTTTTTTTTTTCCCCCCCATCTATTTAATATCAATCTGTTTTGCATGGCGTGTATATGATCTCCTGATGTGGTACAGTCCAACATGTGGCAAACAATCCGGTTATCCAATTAGAGAAATTATTTAGAGACACCTCTACATAACTACGGATCAATGGCGTGTATGATCAGCAGTTGGGAAGCAGCGAGCTGGGGGAACGAGTAGCAAAGACAAAAATCTGTCTCACACCTATTAAATGCAAGAAAGGAGAATCTGTGATAAACTAATGAGCATAAATAATGTTATATAGGTTTATATTTAAAAAAAAAACCCTGCATGGTGTGATTGAAATTACCATCTAAAGAATTTTGTGATTTTAGAATTCTTCTCTTTTTCATTTAGACTCATCAAAAAACGCATCTGCCAAGTCAGAGAGGGATATGTTTATCCTTTTCCACATCCTTCCAACTAGAAGCACAATCTTATTTCTTGCTGTTGTATGTTCTGTAAAAGTTGCTATTTACAAGACAAGGATATGCACAACTGAATAATCACAGCCCATAAAAAAAAGCCAGGATTTTGTTTTCTGTCACTAAGTAATAGACAGACATTAAGGCTCGTGGAGAACACTGGAGATTTCAGCTTTAATATTTCTTCTTTCATTGGAGTATTTGCTTTCCTCTACTTGGCTCTTTACCATAATTACACTAATACTGAGTAACAGAAAGCATATCAAATAACTTGACAAACTGATAATAAACTGACATGAATTGAATTATTAGATTGTCAACATATATTGCGGGGTGGCATTTTGCCAGAATGGTGTGTTTTATGCAGGTACAGTATAGAAGTATAGAAGGAATGAATTGTACAATTAACGTGTAGTTATACACAATGCATTGCCATTGAATAATGAACTATGTAACTAAAATGACCCATGCTGGTTCTATAACAAAAAGGAATAGACAGGCTCTTGTGAACGAGGAGAGAACTATTATAGGATTTAACTGTACCTTTCTCTTAATACAATTATTGCTATATATATATATATATATATATATATATATATATAGATAGATAGATAGATAGATAGATAGATAGATAGATAGATAGATAGATAGATGATAGATACTTGGATGGAACGCACAACCACGAGTCAAGTAAATGCCTGGGTGCCAGTCTGATTTAAACAGTATGTAGATCCAATGATGAAAGCACTCCACGGACAATAAGCAACAAAAAAATAAAAAGGATTGAATTAAAGCAGGTTTATTATCTCCAACGTTTCGGTTCTATACTTGAACCTTCATCAGGGAAGGTTCAACCCTGATGAAGGGTGCTTTAATTCAATCCTTTTTATTTTTTTGTTGCTTATTGTCCATGGAGTGCTGTCATCATGGGATATATATATATATATATATATATATATATATATATATATATATATATATATATATATATATATATATATATATATATATATATATAAAAAATTCCAATTTATGAATTTCTGTCAATGCTATATCTATGGCCAGTCTTGTAGGCTCTTTCCCCATACTCCTTACAGTCGCTGTGAATTAGAAATGCTGACCAAGCATTCTGGATAACAGGCCCCATACCTGTATTTTAATGATTTGTTATATATTTATTGATCGTGACACCATAGTCACAAACTTGCAACTTCTTTTGTGATAAGTGCCCCCTAGCATAGAGCTGGGAACCAATCACAGAGCAGAACTCATTCTGGGGAGAGATACACCTTTATAATCATATGCTATGACAGCAGGTGCCCTGTCTTTATTGTTCCACAGCATGATCTGACAGAATGCTCTTTTGTATTGGAATGCAAATGAATACAACACATCAATGCCTTTGAAAGACACTTTATTTAAAAAAATTGCAAAAAGTAAGTAAAAAGTTTTTAGAAATGGTGTTTTTAGAAAGGACGCTGATAATAACCAGCCTGGGTGCTTGTAATCCAGCTGCCAGCAATTTGACTGTAAATGTTCGTCATTGTATTTCTCTGTATAACATAGTCCATATTTTGGCTTTTCCAGCATTTAATGACTTGTGTAGAAAAAAAATAATAATAATAAGACCATCTGTTCCAACAATGGGAAATGCAAGCTGAGAATTAAAAGCACATTCATAATTATTCTTCCAGTGGCGACTGCTTATTCAGTTGGAGAAAGGTGACTTTAGCAGGCCTACAGTCAATGTACAGTGAAACGAAAGGTCCAAAGTACAAAACGGACCTAAGATATCACATGTTTTACCCACAATGCAGTATTATTCCATTGTAATCCCAGCTATTTTACATCTGGTGTGATCATGCCCTAAGTGTTTTTTTTTTTTTTGTTTGCATCAATGAGGGTGTTGTATTTGTAATTTGGTGCTAAAAACGTGCATTTTGGTGCAAGTAAATGACATGTGTAGGTGCGACATGCAAAGGGAGCCCTGGAAATAACACTTCTTAACTTATGTACTTACACCCTGCACCTTCATCAGTAAAGTGGAAGTATTGAGGGCCATATATTAACGTAAGTACATTTTGCATGGGTGCAATTTTGAGCCAATTTTTGCTTGTCTTGCTTCCATTCATAAATGAGCCACATTGTCAGGTTTTGTAATTGGGAGCAACATGACTTAAACTTAAAATAATCAAAAAGGACCTAACAAAAATAACATGAATTTTAAAAATGTTCTAATATTTCGCGTTTCAACTATTTTAGACTGTCCAAAAAAAATTCTATTTAACCAGTATCTATTTTCGCTCATTTAAAAAGAAACAATAATTTCACAAATAATCCCTCTTCCTTAAAAAAAAAAGAGAAATATGCTTCTGCATTCATTTGGTTTAAAAAAAAGAGTGGAGGTTTTTTTTTTATTATTTGAACTCTTTTAAACAAATGTGTTACGCCGAGCACAAAAGCAGTCCAATTTCTTCCAACCTTATACTTCTGCCTAAACCATAGTCATTTTGTTAGACATTGAAAATGTCTTGATTCAGTTGTCTTGCTGTTTTGGGCCTGTCCTGCCCCCTGCCGTGGTAATAAGGATGAGGCTTCCTGCTGAGCTCTGAAGAATACCATTTCATGGCTGCCACATAGCTGGTAGCTTTTATTTATAGAACCAAGAAAATGAGCGGGTATTAGTGTCCAAACATTTCAGAATTCTCCTGTGGCCACGAACAAAAGGGACTGATTTGCAGCAAATTTCCACTTATTTTCCAAAAGTATTTACCTTGTAGAAGCTTGGATGATCACTATAATGGCAGAGGAAAGGAGGGAAAAAGTGACCATTTCAGCACCCAATTTTAAATCTGTTAGAATCTTAACCCATTGGTCACAATCTCATGGGGAAATACATTATTCTGATCAAGGAGCCCTGAGCCAGCGAAAGTGTTAAAGCCCTAAATTGAGCAGAAGATAACAGGTCTAGTAGCTGTATGTTCTTCTGCGCCAAGTGAAGGCAGACAATTTCAAGACAGATATTCGGAAAATCAGAGCATTTTCTAAATGTAAAGATTGTGCTGATGTTAGAGCATTTTTTTTTCTTTAAAAATGTCATTTTACAGCAGTTTGGGAAATAAGGGTTCCATTTAGTCAGCATGTATGTTGGAGGAAAAAGATTTTAAAAGTGTGTGAGTTTCTTGGGGAGGTGGGGGGCTTTTCTTCAGCTTAATTATTAAATATTAGTTTAGGGAAGCATTGCTTTTACTTAATATTATTACAAAACCAACTAGTGACCATTACTATATTCTAACAATAACCCCGATGTTCAAAAGTAGGCAACAGGAACACTACAATCAGTATTAGGTATCTTATCTAGATTAAGTTTTAGTAGTCTTGTTTTAAACTGCTTTTATATTAGGCATATATACCATGTTGGCACACATCCTTAAAGGAATAGTTCAGTGTGAAAATAAAAACTGTGTAAATAGATAGGCTGTGCAAAATAAAAAATGTTTCTAATATAGTTAGTTAGCCAAAAATGTAATGTATAAAGGCTGGAGTGAACAGATGTCTAATAAAACAGCCAGAATCCAACTTCCTGCTTTTCAGCTCTATAACTCTGAGTTAGTCAGCGACTTGAAGGGGGGCCACATGGTACATTTCTGTTCAGTGAGTTTGTAATTGATCCTCAGCATTCAGCTCAGATTCAAAAGCAACAGATATGACCCATGTGGCCCCCCCTCAAGTCTCTGATTGGTTACTTTACTGCCTGGTAACCAGGGCAACCAGTCAGTGTAAACCAAGAGAGCTGAAAAGCAGGAAGTTGAAAATCACTCCAGGCTTTATACATTACATGTTTGGCTAACTAACTATATTAGAAACATTATTTATTTTGCACAGCCCATCTATTTACCCAGTTTTTATTTTTACACTGAACAATTCCTTTAAAGGGGTTGCTCACCATTAAATTAACTTTTAGGGGGTTATTTACAAAAGGTCGAATTGTAGAACTTTGTGAAGTTTTTTTATACCTCGAATGAACAACAAAATTTATTTCAGATTTAAGCAAAAATTCGAATCAAAAAACTTGAATCAGTGCATTTGAGGTGAACAACGGGAAAACTCAAATCGAGTTTTCAGAAGGAAAAATCTCAAATCGCGTTTTCGAACGAAACCCACCAAAAAAAACCTCGAACATCATCAAAGCTATTATGATCTTCAATGGTTCATGCGACCTCTGCCATTGACTTCTACATGACCTCGACAGTATTTTTGGATGCAAGCAATTTCCAGCTTCGGGCTAGAATGAATCTTGAAAAATTTAAGGGGGAAATATACTTACCTGCGAAAATTCGCCAGCGCTGGCTTCGAGCACATCGCAACACTTTGCCAGACGTAAATTTGCCTGGACAACGCTAATTCACGAAGATCCAAACTTGTGCACATAATATAAAGTTGTTATATTGCCCTACACATGTGCCCACTGTATAGTTTAGGTGCCATATGTTATCAAATGTAGGGGGGAAGAAGGGTACCCAAAAATAATTTTTTCTCTCACGCTGTAAAAAAAACTGTTTTTTGACAAACTCCTATCTACTCCATTGCACTTTGCCAGGTCTGAGGTGGCGAAGGCAAGTCAGGCGATAGAGGTAACGTTTAGTAAAACCAAAACATTTGTAGTAACGCTCTTTTGCCAGACCGAAAATTCGCCTGGCATTAGAGTGCGAAGTCGCACCAGAGTCTATCTCCTTCGCTAGCGTAGTTACTCCAGCGCCCGTTAGTAACATGGCAAAGTGCCAAAATGACGTCACACTGGCAAATTTTGGCCAGCGTTAGCCACTTCACCCTTTAGTAAATTTGCCCCTTGGTGTTTCTTTTAACCCCGAAAAATTTTAGTTTTTTATTTTTAACCCGAAAATGTGAGTATTGACTGGAAAATATCCTCAAAAACCTTAATTTTTCTGGAGGGTAAATACAACTCGATCTTTAAGTTAGTGTGATGTTGAGAGTGATATTGTGAGACAATTTGCAATTGGTTTTCATTTTTTATTATTTGTGGTTTTTGAGTTTATTTAGCCTTTTATTCAGCAGCTCTCCAGTTTGCAATTTTAGCAATCTGGTTGCTAGGGTCCAAATAACCCTAATAACCATGCATTGATTTGAATTAGAGACTGGAATATGAATAGGAGAGGCCTGAATAAAAAGTTAAGTAATAAAAAGTAGCAATAACAATAATTGTGTAGTCTTACAGAGTGTTTGTTTTTTAGCTTGAAAGAGTCAGAAGAAGGCAAATAATTAAAAAAAAACCATAAAAAATAAAGGCCAATTGCACATTTGCTTAGAAATAGCCATTCTATAACACACTAAACGTTAACTTAAAGGTGAACTACCCCTTTAAACAGGTAAGTAGTGAATGCTAGCTGCTTACTGTTTGCTATAAGTAACTAGACCTATAACAAATTGTGCACCACTTATTACATATCCCCCATTAATGGGTAAAAGGTAGGCAATCGAAAACCATACGAAAAGATGTTTCATGTAGTTTGTGCTTGGTCAGCTTAAGGAATGTCTGGGACGGAAGCAGTATTGTGCTTAGCATAGGGCATAGTTTAAAAAAATAAAGTAAAGTAACTTTAACACGGCTAGGGAATGGCCAGTCCAAATAACCAATTAGTTTTAAGCTGTTGTCATTTCTATTATTTATGACACATTCAGGAGACTTGGCCAAAAAGTACAGGTATGGGATCTGTTATCCGGAAACCCATTATCCAGAAAGCTCAGAATTACGGTATGGCCGTCTCCCATAGACTCAATTTTATCGAAATAATCCATACTTTTAAAATTGATTTTCTTTTTCTCCGTAATATTTAAATAGTACCTTGTACTTGGTCCAAACCAAGGTATAATTTATCACCACTGGAAGAAAAACCAGCTTACTGGGTTTATTTAATATTTAAATTATTTTCCATTAGGCTTAATGTATAAAGATCCAAATTATGGAAAGATTCATTACCCGGAAAACCCCATGTCCTGAGCATTCTGGATTTCAGGTCCCATGCCTGTGCTTATTTTCTTTGTGAAACGCATATAAATCTTTAGTTTATACTGTATGAGTTCCCACTCTTCCCATTGGGGATTATTATGTCCCATGATTCATTGTAGATGATTCAATTAAGGTTACTTAAGGCTTAATAAAATCCCATTCTTACACAGACATAGTAAGTATCGGCTGTATATTACATAATAAAATCCATTTAGTCACAATGAGTAGAAGCTGAGCCTGCTTTTTCATATAGTTGATTCCCATTTCCAGTTCCTTTGTTTATACATTTGTGTTTCCTGCTTAAACCCAGTTTTTTTCTATATAATTGTTTGATTAAATGTAGGACAACGTGTAAATTCATATTTCTCAGGAACACCAACAAAATGATACTTATACATTTCGACAAAATGTACTAGCTCCCTGTGTTTACAATTACAAAAGAATTTATCAGGTAGTTAATGAGGAATATAAAGGACCAAATGTTATTCATGGCTGGCTACGTACATACAGAATGAGGCTTTACATCTACAGTAGGTCTTTGCCAGGTATGGGATCAGTTATCCTGAAATCCATTATCCTAAAAGCTCTGATTTATAGGAAGGCTGTCTCCCATAGACTCAATTTTATCTAAATAATCAAATTTTTAAAAAAAGATTTCCTTTTTCTCTGTAATAATAAAACAGTACCTTGTACTGGATCCCAATTGAGATATAATTAATCCTTATTGGAAGCAAAACCAGCCTGTTGGGTTTATTTAATGTTTAAATTATTCTCTAGTAGACTTAAAGTGGACCTGTCACCCAGACACATAAAGCTGTATAATAAAAGTCCTTTTCAAATTAAACATGAAATCCAAATTCTTTTTTTTATTAAAGCATTCATAGCTGTTGCAAACTCATTTAAAAATCTCAGCTGTCAATCAAATATTGCTTGCCCCTCCTCTATGCCTTAGAGGCGGGGCAGACAATTACTTTCACTTTCCATTCAGCACTTCCTAGATGTCACTGCTCTCCCCACATTTCTCCAGTTCTCTTCACCATTTAATTGTGTAACCAGTGCATGGGGATGGACATCAGGTCCCCCATTCTGGTGCACAAACAAGATTTTGAGACGATGGAAGGCTTGTCTTAATAACAATGTCCACAAAATGGCTCCTGCCTGCTTGCTAGAATTATGAATTCCCAGACCGAAGGAAACAAGATTCAAATAATTTATACAGTGTAATTAAAGTAAATGTTACTTGACTAATATGATAAAATAGGATTTTTAATATTTTTTTTGGGTGATGGGTCCCCTTTAAGGTATGAAGATTCAAATTACAGATAGATCAGGGGAAAACCCAAGTCCCGAGCATTTTAGATAACAGGTCCCATACCTGACCTTTTAAAACTCTATGCTGCAGACATAGCTGGCCTCATTGATTAGTCTTTTCCCAGTTATGTCAATTGTATTAGTCAAGCATAATGCATGGTGGGTTTACCCCCATAATGTATGTCATATCAAACACAGGAATGTGGGTGAATCCCATAGCATAACAAGAGTATAAGACCTCCCCTCTAAAAATACATGTGTTATTGATCTGATAATACTAAAAAGATTTTTTAAGAATTCTGCTTTTTTATGAAATTCCTTCCAAATCCCCCAACTCTTTTGGTATTGGTATACTCAATGTTATGCTAGTTCATTTGCAGTTATTTAAAATAGGCAAAATTAAGCTTGAGATTTACATTTCATATGCCATTCTCTACATACTGCAGCATTATTACTCCACTAATGGATCTGACTGGCTGCTTATTCCATGTTATATTAGTTACTGTAACAAATAGCAATCATAACAATGGGTTATGGGTTTTATTGGCTTTAGAGGGGTCAACATATTATGAAAACCATAACTGGGGCCTATTTGAATATGAAGTCAGAAGAGAACAGGCATCCAGGGACCATACACATGTCGAATAAGTAAATAAATGCTTATTTGGTATGGGAACTGTTCTCCAGAATGCTTGGGACCCGGAGTTTTCTCCATTCCCACTTGTCTTTTCTTTTCAGTGTGCATGTGACATCATCGCGCTTGGTGCAAATTCAAATATATAATGTCCTACTTCCAATCTCCCAACATAATCCTATTGTAGATTCCTGGGTGCTCTTCTAGTCTGGTTTCTCTGTTCCTTGACCTTTGCCTGCCTTCAACCACCTCTGTATCGCTGCCTGAACCGACCTTTGCCTGTTACTATCTATTTTTCCAGATACTGACTCTGTACTTTTTGTTTTTGACCCCGGCCTGTTCCATGACTATCCTTTGCTCTATCCCCATTCTTCCTGTCACACGTCCATGTTTCCCCAGAACTCTCGCCTTGGTTCTCTCACTTTTAGAATTGGCATCATGTGAGTGGCAGAGGGCTCCTCCTGAAATGAAAGGCGGTTTTTATAGGTGGAAGCTTGAGCTGTGACCAGAATCTTGGCATCCATTTTGGGATACCATACATGATGTGGGATGTTGTGCTCAGTGGTCTCAAAGCAGGTTCTTATTTTTTAATACCTGGCTTGGAGAAAAGTTTTGTTTGCATAAAAAGTAAGCCTCCTGTCAGCTGCCAGTCCATAGGCACAAACAATAGTTAATTACATCTTATAATTTTCTCTCCAACTTTTTTACATTTGAATGTGGCTCATGGTTAAAAAAGGTTGCGGTTCCCTGTCCAAGAGAATACCACCTGATGTCAGTGAGGGCATGGCAAGGGGATGGGCTGCTAATAGAATACTTAATTTATAGTAGTGAAGTAGTAACTTGACTAATATAAAGGGTGCTCATAGCCTGTACATAGATACAATAACCCAACTGCAGCAGCAGCAGAGGTATATCCCAGTCTAAAATGATGTTTAGAGAAAGTTGGCCCTATAAACAATGTAAATATGTGCAGGCTAGATGCTATGAAATGACATAATAGAGGCACAAGGACTGTCAGACTTGTGGCCCAAAGCCTCAGGTTATGTCCATTATTGCTAATAACTAATTCAGGGCTGATACTAATAGTATACTCATTACTTTCTCTGTGTGGTAGCACAGTACATTCATGTACTGTATATAGCAAAAAGATCCCATGTCATATCTACAAACTATCGAAAAAAACTAGATATTTCAGGCAACTGAAAAACAGTAGATTCAATAATAATTTAGCAATAATTCCTATTGTCAGACAAAGAAACTGGGACAGCATTGTCTTGCATCCACCAAAAGTTCCCCTAACAAGAAAAGTTCAGTGTCAAAGTAAAATAAAAGACCAACAATTTATCTAAATCTAAATTTTCATTCCACAAAGTGCACCATAAATAAGTGTACAGCTATTTGCAATGAAAGCAGAGGAAAGCACTAAAGTAGCTGTAAATGCCAGAGGACAAAGCAATGAAGAGAAAAAAATGTTAGTCACACGGATAGGGAGGGTCTGATGCCATTTCAGGGCACACTGGTACAACTTCAATCTGAGTACCTTGCATAGCCTAAGAATTCCAAAAACTGACTACCATCCTGCAATGATAATTATGTGTATTTTAATTTTTAAAGGTATTAGGTGGTATTTTATACATTCGTCTGGACTTTTCTCCCACATCCTTACACCATATTCATAAAAAGAAAGTCACTTACATCTTAGGACAACAAAAATGTACCATTCTTTAGATTAACTTTATCCCTATTCTATAAAATATTTATTGCTTCCTGTTTACATGATTCCTGCTCCATTTCTATAGATCCCCATCCAAAGTTGTCATGAATAGACACTTTATATGGAGTACACAGAAATGGCTGGTAAGGAAATACATTCATAGATAGTCACAGATTTAAGTTGCTGATATGGCCCCTTCAAACAATATGGGACCATCCGAAGGGTCTACCCAACTGATATCCATGCAAAAAATCAGGCAGGTTTGATTTTCCTGTTGGGTCGAGGATCGCATCTCTTTGCCCAACCTAGACCCACTGACCCCTAATCCTCCCCACCCAACACATCCCCCTACCCAGAACCAATACCTGATCCTATAGAGTTAACTTGCCTTCCGACCCAGGAACCTGTGAAACTGGTGAAAGAGATATCACCATAGACAAGAACTGATGTTACTCCAGAGCCAATTCACCAGGGCAGGGACAGAAAATTGCCTGCACCTCGGGGGAGGGGACTAATCCCACACCTTAGCTGGGTTACCCATGGGTACCTGACCCAGTATAGAACTCTAGTCATTTATCTGATGGCCTGCATGGCCTGATCATTGACCCGAAGGCTAAGGGATTGGATCAGCCCAATATTGCTCGCATCAAGGTGCTCATATTGGTGCAAGATCTGCTCGTTTGGAGGCAATTAGTAATTGCCTCCAAATGTAATTACGTTACAGGCTTTGGAGGTCCATTGGACAGAACACAGCTTTGCCAAAACGAATGGGACTGTTTAATGTTTAATTTCTATTAATCTCTATAGTCAGCCCTGATCTAAAAAATTATATGAACAAATTAAAGCTAATAAGAAAACTATGCTTTAAAAAAGCAAAAATCATAATGCTCCATGAACCACATTATGCATGAGAAGAACAATTGTTACTTATTATTCAACGATGAGTTGATTTTAGTTCAGAGGACAATGTTTTGCAGGACATTTAAAATTCTTTCAAAGATTCGAAGATGTTTCAAATTAGAATGTGTAAGATTATCCTCCACATATGGGGAGGCCGACTGAGTTGCATTCTAATCTGCAGTTCTTGCTTTTGGTCAGCAGTAGACGCTGAGTTGAGGTCAACACCCAAGTATTATAAAATAATTTTTAATGTCTTACCTATTGAGATCAAGTGTAGTGTATAAATAACATGCCTGACCCTAGCTACCATGATGTAAGTTTAGTTTGATCTTGAGCTGTTTAACTTTAAATACTATGTTAAAAGTCACAAGTGAAACTGAGCTTGTTATTACCATAATCTTGTGACAGAAGCTAAAATGACTTCTTTTCCCTCACCCAAAGAATTCTACATTGATCCCTGAGTAATCTTACACGTCTTTGAATATATATTTCATCGGGTGATAACAGAAATGCATGGCCTGCCTTGATGTTCTCTAAAAGTGACAATCTGACATTTGTTTCCTTTAGGCAGAAATAGAATTGAAATGTAGTCGCTGACATGAAGATCTTGTAATGCATTAAAATGTCTCCTTAATATGTCTCATTAACATGTCAGACACCTCGCGCAAAACATAATCATTTGACTTACAGCATCAAAACCGAGACGCAGTGCTTATGGGAGACGAACAAGATGGCAGATATTACTTCAGGCAATGCTGGTGATGGATCCGAAATGTACCTGCTTGAATTTAAAATGAAGTATGCTACCAGGTTTTATCACTTGTCTGTCTTATTCATAATCATTTTATGCAGGCAATGCAGTAACCCTTGAAAACACCATATAATGTTTCCTTTTTTTGCCCAGTTCTGTTAATGCTGATTTATTTAATTTATGCATACAAGGACAACATTGAGAACTAGGCTATTTAGTACTGGTGCCAAGGGCACCTGGAAGATATCCAATTTAATTCTGTAGCACAAACTGGAGTATAATGAATGTGATGGTGGCATTGTATCCTAAACACGAAAATGAGTCAAAAAACCTCAAGAATGATTAACTGAGCCACATGGATATAGGGGTCTATGATAATAAAAAAAAAAACGAGTTATGTAATATTTTAGTGTTCGGTATAATATAAGGGGCCCATTCATTAAGTTCGAGTGAAGGAACAGAAGAAAAAATACTTCGAATTTCGAAGTGTTTTTTTGGCTACTTCGACCATCGAATGGGCTACTTCGACCTTTGACTATGACTTCGACTTCGAATCGAAGGATTCAAACTAAAAATCGTTCGACTATTCGACCATTCGATAGTCGAAGTACTGTCTCTTTAAGAAAAAACTCGACCCCCTAGTTCGCCATCTAAAAGCTACCGAAGTCAATGTTAGCCTATGGGGAAGGTCCCAATAGGCTTGGCTATCTTTTTTTGGTCGAATCGTTCGTTTCGAAGGATTTAATCATTCGATCGAACGATTATACCTTCGATTCGTTCAATCAAACTATTTGCGCAAAATCCTTCGACTTCGATATTCGAAGTCGAAGGATTTTAATTCCCCAGTCGAATATCGAGGGTTAATTAACCCTCGATATTCGACCCTTAATACATCTGCCCCTAAGTGTTGGCATGTTACATATATGGTGGCACATTTTTCTTTTGCTGTATCTACTTTTATTCACCAATGATCCCTAAATTATATTTAATGCTTTCTAATAGTTGTGTGGGACTCAACTTTGAATGGAAACCAGACACCCTCCCCCCTCAACGCGTAGATTTTGACGCAAGCAACAATTTTTATATGTACAACTATTTGGTCCAAATGCAATAAAGTCAATGGCTGTCCAAATAATTGACGTGAGCAACAATTCTGACACAGATTTTTCACCAGTGAATTTTCGTCGCAGTTTCATGAATTTATTCACTGCCGTTGAAACGCAGACGGCACAGCGAATCCACACCTGACGAATTTATTCGCCCATCACTAAGCATGAAATTATCTTATAATTTCAATTAAATTTCTTGTTTTTGTTGTACTTGAAGCAAATGGAATTGAAAGATAGGGGCTGCCACTTTTCTAACCTCTATTTTCTAGTATAAGTCCCAAGTTTTCTGGATAATAGATCCTTTAACTCTAGCATAACCTGAGCTCCTGATTATATTGCTGCCCATGGGAGATTTGGTGCTGCTGCCCAGCTATCTTTTCTCATCTGGACTTAACCTGATCCATAACCTAACATATAGTACTGTAGCCAAACTATGCAGTAGGCCACAAAAGATACTAATCCAAGAAAATGCATGCACAAAGGAGTATTTGTCATTAAGCAGCACTTTTATAAAAAGTTAAAACCATAAACTGTGTGTTTTAAAAAATGCAGGGCAGTTTGATTTAAATTGTAGTTTTCAAATTATCGTGAATGTGCGCTTATTTACGAAGAAAGTCTAAAATACAAAACTTGACTTTTAGGCCTCATTTTTTTATAAACTCTTTGCAAATTTGCACATGGCCAGTAACCCATAGCAACCAATCAGTGATAATACATTTTTTTCCAGCTGCTGGTATAACAATGAAAGTGAACTTTTGATTGGCTGCTATAGGTGACTGCTCATGTGCAAATGTGTTTATAAATGAGCCCTTCAATTATTTGCATAACCATTTTACTCATATAGTCCTCAGAATGTAGTAAATATTTAAAGGGGCAGTACTCTTTTTCAAAATTCATTGAATTAGCACTTCTTCTTTTAATTAGGTATTTTTTTTAATTATTTGTGCACAAAAAAAAGTCACATTCTACTTTTTTCAAACACAGTCAAAATCAGCAGTCCACTGAGATGGCAGATATTTTCTTTATCTTAGAGTCTAAAAAAGGCTTCAGCCAGGGAAGGGAGGGGTTTGTTTATACACAGGGCTCCTCAGTGGATCTCTGATTTGTTTGATTGTGCTTGTATGAATTTAGTAGAATTTGACTTTACTTTCATTTCAGATTCAGCCTATTTAGCCCTATTTACTGCAAGAAATATCAAAACGCATACAAATTTCCTAATCAAATCAATATGAAAAAAAATATGTTCAACACAAGCCCTGTATTGAATGAATTTTTTTTAAAAAAAGAGCTGTTTTGTCACTTTAACTTGATACAGACCTTACTAAAAAATACATGGGTAGCAATTAAAATTGAATGAGCCCTTTTTAATTATATCCGTTTTCTTTAATGAGTACACAACAAAGGGGATGGGTTTCCAGAAAGCTTACTGTAAAACAGCTGAAAGGCAATACATTTAATCAAATTATGACTGATTATAACTGATTTTGCCCTGGTTGATAGTGGTTCATAATACAGAGATGTTTTATCTCAAAATGCACTGCATTCATTGTTACTAGATGCCCAAGGTTTCTGGTAGTCAAATGCCGGTTTTTCATACACAGTAAACAATGAAAAACAGCCATATCATTATGTGCTGTACTAACGTATTGCACATGTCGCCTTAATACAAATATGCACAACACTTAGAAATGCATGGGGTGGTTCTAAAACATATCCCTGTGCTCTATTGAATCTCTTCTTTCCATGTGTAATAAAGACTCATGTTCTTCACAGTCAGTAGTATTTCTAATTTCCATCTTATTGTAGACAAGAAAAACTAACTTTATAAACCTAACCCATTTGATCATCTTGAGATTTTAGTTCAGACACTTGTTTTAATTTGGCTGTAGATAGCTATTCCCCACCTTGCATAAATAACATTTATGTTGGAACCTCATTGAAGAGAGAACACTTTAAAGTCAATTAGGGCTCTTACACATGAGCGTTCCGACCTGCGCTCCCCTGCGTTCCGTTTTTTGGCGTTCAGCCGCAGGGGAGCGCAGGAATAGACGCAAGTCATTATTTGAAATGGGGCTGTACTCACTCAGGCGCGTGTAGGCGCCGAACGCAGGTTCAGACGCAACATGCTGCATTTTTCCTGCGTTCGGCGCCTACACGCGCCTGAGTGAGTACAGCCCCATTTCAAATAATGACTTGCGTCTATTCCTGCGCTCCCCTGCGGCTGAACGCCAAAAAACGGAACGCAGGGGAGCGCAGGTCGGAACGCTCATGTGTAAGAGCCCTTAGGGAGCCTATTCAAACTGCCATATTTGAGTGTAAAGTCTGTTTCTCCAGGAACTCTTCTACAACTCATTAAGAAGGAATGAGAGCATGTAATGGATTTAAAAGGGCCCCTCTTTACCTGGTTTATCAGTCAATATTTGTATATAATATGTATGGCTGATATATACACCCATCTGTTGTATAGTGCTGTGTAATACTGTATGTTGACACTTGTGTTAATATTAATAAGGTGAAATATATTCTCAATATGGAGTTTATCTTATATATATGATTATATATAATATATATATTATTTTTTATTCAACTGACTTTAAAGGAGAACTAAACCCTAAAAATGAATATGGCCAAATATCCCATATATTATATAATGAACTTATTGCACCAGCCTAAATTTTCAGGATTTCAATGGCAGCAATGATCTAGGATTTCAAACTTGTCACAGAGAGTCACCATCTTGGAAAGTGTCTGTGACACTCACATGCTGAGCAGCTGTTGAGAAGCTAAGCTTAGGGGTTGTCGCAAATTATCAAGCAGAAAATGAGCTTGGCCTGTAATATAAGTTGATGCTACAGGCCTGATTATTAAATTCTGATTTTTATGGTGCTGGTTCCTGTGCTGCCATGTACTAATTATCTCTATTAATTACTAATCAGCCTTATGTGATATTTATATTCTATATATTCTTAGTAAGTGACAGCAGCACAGAACATGTGCCGTGAATCAGCAGAAAAGAAGACGGGGAGCTACTGGGGTATCTTTGGAGACACAGATCTTTACTGCTAAAGGGTTGTGGTTGCCTTTGGCTGGTACAGAAGCCTAATACATAATGTACAACATTTCTAGTCTACTTCTTTAGTTAAGCTTTATTTCTCCTTTAAAGTATACTACATGGCAAGAAGTGATTGGACAATTTTTTAGCTAAAAGCATTCAGACACTACATCTAAAATAACATATATTTAGCTGGCAATGTCAGCTACGTTCCGGGCAGGGGAGCAGGCTGGGTCAACGAGGTGTAATAACTCACTGCCTTGGTGGTCCAGCAGTGCAGCGGGGACTCCCGCCACGCCGCTCCTCTTCAGTATATGCCGGTAACTAGGGCGCGTGCAATGGCGCGAAAGTTAAATGTATTTAAAGAGACATTTTAGATTTTTTCACTGTCCGTTACAGGATCATATTTTGTGAGTTCCTGGTGCTTCTGAGCTATTATTCTGTCTGTTATCTGATACCTGTTGTGACCCCTGCCTGTTTTGACGATTCTGATCTCTGAAATCCTGACCCTGCCTGGTAACCTACTCTTCTATATCCGTATTCCTTCTGATTGATCTCCTGGTTTGACCCTTGCCTGACTCCGCTTGTACGCTGCCTGCCCCGACCCGGCCTGATTTGACAATGCTTTCTGAATATGCCTTGTACTGTGATCTTCTGCCCAAAAGACTTTTGCTTTACCGCTGTGCCCCTTTGCTCGTCCAGAACCCTTTACTTGGCACCTCTCTTAATAAGATCTGGCGGCATCCGATTAGCTGAGGGCTCCTCCCGAGGTAAATGGCGGCTGTTAAAGGCAGAAGCAAGAGCCGAGAACAGGGTGCTTAGCATAGGTTCTGGATTTAGGGTGCCGACTGTGACGTGAGGTCCGCGAAGGCCATGGTCCACTGGGTTTATTGCCAGTGTCCTGAAGGCTCAGTCTGTTGGCAAATGCCAAGAAACCCGTACTTGTCCCCAAGATCAGTGCCAATCTTTACTAATACTCTAATATCAGTAAATTCCACCAATAATATTCTAAAATCTAATGGGAAGCTTTCCCAGAAGAGTAGACGTTGTTCTAGCAGTAAAGAGAGGACCAACTTGATATTAATACCCATGGAAATGAAATTAAATTGCAAACATAGACAAAAATATTTTAATAGTCGATATTTTAGATCGATGCACTCATCAATATACAGTAGTTATATTTTATCTTTAAAAAAATGAAATGAAAAAATATAGGGACAGTCGATGGAGCTTCAATGGTAACTATTGATCTAAAACTTACTAGTGCAATAGCCATATGTAAAATGGATTCAAATGTACAACCCCGAATGATAGATTGTGTTGCAGTGACTTTGAGGTCACAGGCAGTCCTAATTCAAACACTCAATTCCTCATCATAAAAGGACAGCTTTTAATATCATTTGTGTAGAAGTTGGAGTCGTTCAGGCATAATTAACTACACATGTGAACCATAATTGAGGCCTATAACTCATCCTTGTTCTATTTTAATATTACATCATAAACCACAGATATAGGATGTCATGTCCACTGATATGATAAAATGTTAATATGTTCTTGTGGGAAAGACATTTTTAGTGATTGTATTGTTTGGCTTAAAAGATCCTGACAGAAATGTACTACTTTTATGCATTATGTAGACGAAACTATTGTGCAGCACATGATCTGATCTGAACTGACGTTTTTCACTAAACCAAGCTGCATGGATGAAAGTAAATAAGTAGGTTTATTTCTTTATTTATAGATGTTTCTTCACCCTGGCAGAGAATATGCTGCATGTGAAAATGGCGCCATTATCAACAGCATGGGTAATAAACTTGGCTAACAAGACAGAGAAACTGGCATTTGGTCGCAAAAAACATCCAAAACAAGCAGCATGTTTCACTACCTTAGGGGCTGATTCATTAAGGGTCGAATATCGAGGGTTAATTAACCCTCGATATTCGACTAGGAATTGAAATCCTTCGACTTCGAATATCGAAGTCGAAGGATTTAGCGCAAATTCTGCGATCGTACGATCGAAGGATTATTCCTTCGATCGAACGATTAAATCCTTCGAAACGAACGATTCGAAGGATTTTAATCCAACGATCGAAGGAATATCCTTCGATCAAAAATACTTAGGAAAGCCTATGGGGACCTTCCCCATAGGCTAACATTGACTTCGGTAGCTTTTAGCTGCCGAACTAGGGGGTCGAAGTTTTTTTTAAAGAGACAGTACTTCGACTATCAAATGGTCGAATAGTCGAACGATTTTTAGTTCAAATCCTTCAATTCGAAGTCGTAGTCTTAGTCGAAGGTCGAAGTAGCCCATTCGATGGTCGAAGTAGCCCAAAAAATACTTCGAAATTCGAAGTTTTTTTACTTCGAATCCTTCACTCGAATTTAGTGAATCGGCCCCTTAGAGAACACCTCTGTGAGATGTTTCTACTTAGGAAGAGTAGATAATTATTTCCCTGCAGGTAACTTTAATGTACCCTACCCATACCAATTCAGTGCCTCCATCTCTGCATAGACACTTATCATTAATCATTTCCAAGATGATTATATCTGCAAGTATTATCTGCCTTTAATTGGACCACTACAGGAGATTTTGTAGGACTAGGTCCATGTGTAAACTACATGGAAATGATGCATGCTGCATCTTTATATGACAACATAAAATTTGATGGTGTCTGACCGACTTTTTTTTCCATTGGCAAACATTGAGTGTTGGATGTAGACTCATGAAAAAACTTAATCTGATCAGACTTTACATTCTAGCTATAGTGGAATTAGATTTATAGACTCCTACAAATCTTGTGCTGTTGCATGGTGTTGTGTGCAATTGTAGGGCAAGATTAGATAAAATTGGACCCGCAAAATCTGATCAAAATTTCCCGTGTAGTTTTGACACTAAAAAATGCATTATGCTTGGTTGTTATTTCATTATGACCTTAGGTTTTTGCATTATATTGGTACAGTTTTTTTGTCTCTACTGCAGCTACCTAATTAATCACATATGATTTACTGGATGCATCATGTGCAAAATTACATTTGCCTTGATATTCTCAATAAAGAAAAGCTTAGTTAAGTATTTCTCTTTTCACTGCGGGGCTTAACTGCAGTTCTGAATGGATGGGTCAGTCTTCTTTTGCCTCAATATGGCTCCAATATTTGTGTAAGAGTGGTTGGTTCAAAAATACTTTCTTTAAGAAGCATATTATGGAACTGGAAAGAATGCAGAGATGTGCAAGTAAACTATTAAATAGAACAATTGAACCGTGAGGAAAGAGCGTTAAGGGAGACATTACTCTTCACAGGTACATTATGGAACAGTAGAAACAGATGGAGCAAGGTTTGTCCACTTAGAAAGAACAATAGGCAAAAACGTTTACTTGTAGCAACACAAAGAAGGGTTACAGATTCTGGGACATTCAGGGCTATTGTGATCTTAAGATCTACAGTTATTTTTGTATTTGTATGCATGTGCATTTAACATTATATATATATGTACAGTATATATATTTATATATATGTACAGGTATAAGACTTGTTATGCAGAATGCTTAGGACCTGGGGACCTTCTCCAGATAATGGATCTTTCTGTCATTTGGATTTTCATACTTTAAAGGGGAACTCCACACAAACATACCTTAAGCTTTTTGAAAAGTAAACATAATTTCAAGAAATTTTGCAATATACATCAATTAAAAAATATGCAGACTTTTCATGATTTTTAATGGTTTGGAACAGTTCCCTAAGCCTAGTGCCCTGGTCTCCTGCTGATCTGTCTGACTACTTTGCTGAACTGACTGACTACTGTAACTTTGTATCAGCAGTCATCTGTCCTCAACCTGCATCCTCCAAACCCCACAATTCCCTGCACATGTGATCTCAATAAGGAACAGAACATTACAGTGCAATGCATTGTGGGTTATGTAGTTCCTGCATGCTGTCTGTAAAGGTGGCCATACACTATTAGATCTGCTCATTTGTAGAGGTCACCAAATGAGCGGATTTTAAGATGATATGCCCATGAACGGCTCGGCGATATAGGGTGAATCCGAATGTTTGGCCCTGGGGCCGAACTACCGGATTACAATGCTTCGAATAGGTGCAGACGGGTTGCAGGTCCGCATCAACTAGCCTATGCGGTCCTGGATCGCAAAAAAAAAATCAAACTTGACCGATCGATATCTGACCGATTTTTGGCCTGATATCGATCGGGAGAACCCATCAGGAGCCCCCACACATGGACAGATAAGCTGCCAAACCGGTCTAAATTACTTTAATCTGCCCGTGTATGGCCACCTTAAACTATGGAGAATATTAGGGGTTCCTGTGTTATGTGGGCCTCTTTATCAAATTTTGGTTTGGAAGCCGGAGTTCCTCTTTAGGTCTATTAGAAAATCATGTAAACATTAAATAAATCCAATAGGCTGGTTTTGCTTCCAATAGGGGCTAATTATATCTTAATACAAAGTACTGTTTTATTATTACAGAGAAAAAGGAAATCATTTTTAAACATTTTTATTATTTTAATAAAATCGAGTCTATTGTAGATTGTTAACTGTTTTTAGACAGCTAATAACTCTAATTACAATGTCTGTGGTAGAGATGACCCATGAAAAACATGTAAGGGCTTTGCAAAAAATCCAAGGGTTTACAGTTTACTCACTTTTCTAGATCATTTGTAATATTATGTTAACTGTATTGCCATTTGCTGGTTCTTGAAGATCTGGGATTATTAAAGGTACCTTACTCAACTTTATCATTTTCAATAGCAAATAGAATTCAAAGGCAATTTCCATGTCACCGAATTTGTATTTAAATTAATCCCTACCCCCTTATACAATCAGTTGCTTCACACAAAACACTTGATGTCAAAGATTCTAAAAAAAAAAGCACTTGTACAGAGCAATGACTCAAGTATCTTTCTGCTGCAGTAACTTGTGTAGAAATAAGCTTTTTTTTTTATACTAAAAGCCTTAAGTTTTCAAAATGTAGATGAGCAAAGACTAAGGAAGCCGTAATTAATTTCCTTTGACCTCAAGCTGAAATTCCTTTCTAAAGCTGTCATAAAGAGAAAGAGGGCAGAGACAAGAAGTGAAACTTTGTAACAATGCAATTAAACCCTTATAATGAGGTCAGCCATTGGACTTGCTGCAACCGATATCATTATAGCTCCAAGAAGGCATTATACTGATGCGCAGGGTATTTCTTTTTCTTTAAGCTTAATTCTTCATTTATTACATATTATTTCTCGGGGAAACAGCAAAAGAATAACAATTAACCATAACACCTTGTAATGTTACACCTCTGCAGATTTCTTGTATATGTATAAAAATGATTGACCATTTAGAAGGAGAGAATAATTCTAGGTGAAGTAAGAAATTTCTTTTTACTGGAGTTTTTTTTGTCTTCTTAGCACATCTTCTATAAATTCAAATTTAGTCTTAGGAAAAGGCAATAGTGGATATAAAAATTATGGATAAGCCAATGTTTTTTGCCTGATACAGACTCACAGTGAAATAAGCATTTTGGCGAATTCTGCACAAGAACTTTGCCATGTTTTTTGTTTCACCATAAAAAAAGTCCATTGCCTCCAATGCATTTGGCACAAGAAAAAGCATTGAACAATAACTCAATGACTCCAATGCTGTTGATGCAAGAAAAAGCATCAAATGTCTTCAATTCACTTCAGTTTTGGCAAAACAAAACAGGGCAGTTTCACGCTAATCACTGAGCACTAACGTTTATTTAGACTGGTAGACTGGTAACCAATGGCAAAGTAAATACTGATGCTGATGTTCCTCCATGTGCCTTGTGCCACAGCAAACATTTGATTCAGAATAGTCATGGGCTACTCATTCTTTTTGCAAAAAGGGCAATGTAGTGCATACTGGCCTTCTTAATGTGCCTGATCTATACTGTATACTAGCATATATAGCATACAATTGATAAAACAATAAATTTGCAATTGTATGATGGATACCCACTCCAAACAAACACTGGGTGTTATATGAAGGTTTGGAGCAAGTATATAACATTTTGCACAGTAGATGCATTAAGAGAACGTATGTATTGAATGCACAGCAGCAAGTTAATGTTTATGTTAATGAAACAAGCACATGCTGATTGCACTGTTCGCAGGTGGCAAATGATTTATGAATAGTGTTTCTACCCTAGAAACCCATTATCTCAACTACTCTCCCCCCTTGTTTCCCTTTTAAATTTAATTTCACATCCTCCATTGCTCATGTCCCCTCTTTTTTCTGTTTTCTTCTTTTCTGCTCTTGTTCACTCCCCCCCCCCCGTTTATGTTCTCATGAGCTTATGTACCCAGAAAGACCCAATCTGACAGCCTATTCAGAAGAGGGCACTCCGATCCAATAGAGAACTTTGAGCATACAATTTAGCGTGCCTTATAGTCGCTTCAATAATGTTATGTTAAACTCATTGAAATACTAATGTTTATGGTTATTGATGGGCGAATTTGCGGAAAATTTGCGCGAATAAATTCACGAAACGCCCACGAAAATTCGACAGAAAAAATTAGCCGGCGTCGAAAATAACCAGACGCCGGCGTCAAAAATGGGTGCCGGCGTCAAAAACAAGACGCCTTTTCGCGAATTTCGCACTAATTTTTCAGCGCAGCGAAACGGCGCAAATTCGCCCATTACTATTTATGGCACAAAACTCGTTTTATATTAAACACAGGAATAGCACAAACTGTGGCCATTTAATTATAATGGCTTTCCAAAAGGTGTGTGTCCTGATGATGATGTCATGAATATTCCAACAATCATGTTGAACTATCTGCTACTGTAAATGTATAATGAGATCATTAAAGGCCAATTTACTGTTATTAGGCAAATAGCAACTTCTCTGCTATGAGGCAAATGAACAAGTGTCAGCCAAGACATTTCACCCTCACTCTACAGGTGGAGTAGCTCTTACTAGGGAGAGATTTCTAGGAAGTTAAGCACTGCCTGTCTTGCAGGCATTGGGTCAAAATATATGGCAGAAATGAGGTTCTTAAAGAGCTTAATGTGAGTTAGCCCAACATGAGTGTGGGGCAAGTGCTGTTTGATCGTCCATGAAAAAATGTAATTTGTATAGATGCCATATAGCCCAACTCTATATGAAGTGGTCTACCCAATGAAATGGAGTCAATAGTTACAGCATTTTTTTTTCTTGTGCCACTGCACTAGAGTAAAATGGTATTTCGTTGCATGCAAAAAAATTCTTTCCCCAACAAATACATGGTTAAAATCTAGCACAGATTAGTATAATCTGATACGTGAGCTCTGGAAACAAAACTGCTGAAAATCAGCAACCTAACCCCCATATGTAATAAAAGGCACTATGTTTGCCTAGGAGCTGTAACCCATATCAACCAATAAGATGTTTGCTTTTAAACAGGTGACCAGTAAATGTTACCTTCTCATTGTTTGCTATACATTATTGTTTCTGGACATGCATTGTATTACATAGTGTTTTAATATACAAATCAAAGTAAGATTTGTTCACTAAATGCCATTGTGATTTCATCATTCCCCCTCTGAATATATATTTCCAGGAGTTCAGTACTCTGTACTGTCAACAGTGCCATTAGGAGTACCAGGATGTCTGTTATATTCTCATTTACTAACAGCACATGCAGCTTCTAGTTAACATCATGCAGACAACTGTGTTTGTCTTTTAACATGGCAACTAAACATATAAAATAAGTTGCAAGCATGTGTTGCCACGTATGCTAAATTATGAGAGTTGGCAACCTGTACAGTAGTTAACCATTTGGCCCGTCAGATACTGTACAAGGTCAGGCCGTGTATGGTCTCCTTAGAAGTCACTTATAGAGGATAAGTAGATGCATACATTCTGATTTTATTGAATAAAATTCAAGCATCTGTCTCTCTCCCTCTCTCTCTTAAATTATGAGGGTAGACTGTCAAGGTTGGGGTTGTTTTCTTTGGAAAAAAGGCGCTTGCAAGGGGACATGATTACACTTTACAAGTACATTAGAGGACATTATAGACAAATAGCAGGGGAGCTTTTTACCCATAAAGTGGATCACCTTACAAGAGGCCACCCCTTTTGACTAGATAAAAGAACTTTCATTTGAAGCAACGTAGGGGGTTCTTCACCGTCAGGACAGTGAGGTTGTGGAATGCACTGCCGGGTGATGATGTGATGGCTGATTCTGGTAATGCCTTTAAGAATGGCTTGGATGATTTCTTGGACAGCCATAATATCAAAGGCTATTGTGATACTAAACTCTATAGTTAGTAATTGTTGATGCCACCCTAATCCAGAAATAAACCATTATTTAAAAAAAAATATCAATTCATATCAAATTGTCATCAAATTGTGCTCAAAATGCCATGTTGATATTGCATTACTGGTCAGTAATGAAACAGTGCCCCAATTATTGTTGTACAGGTTTTTGTTTTTGGCCAAATATAAAATTGTTAATTGATCAAACTTGCCACTTCACCATGTATAGCACCATAATGTAGGCCTCAATGGGGTCACCGGAAATGCTGCCAATAAAAAAGCTCTCCTGGATATAGCTGTGCGATTGGCACAATTCAATGTTTTGTATACGGCAAAGGAGGTAGAAAACCACCTTGACATGTTTTATTGTTCTGATTTACTTTGCGTTGTATAATCTGGTTATCACCTAACTGAAGAGAGTTTTTTTTATCATTGTTCCCTAGAGTTGCTGCAGGTAGATGGAGAGTTGATTGTACATATATCCAAACCGCTGAAAGGTTCCCTTGGCACCTGCTGACCACCATTCGTTTGCTGAATGTAAAAATGAGAGAAATAGCATGCAGATGGCAGACACTGCCAAACATGTTTAGCAGAGCCTGTCATATTATATTTTTATATTCTCTCCACCAAGATTCTGTTTCTAAACTTGTCACCCTGGCAAAAGGGTTGCAGTTATTACCCTGAAACGTTGATACTCTTATTCTTACATTTATGTTCTTTTTCTATTATTCCCCCCATCCTTCTGCCTCTCTTTCTAACTTGTATCATATAAATCTTCTGAAACCTTTTTTCCAATAAGTATTTCATGCTCCCAGTAGGATTTTTCTAGCTTTCCCAAACAACATACCAATATTGCTGGGACTGTGGTAGGAAATATCTATTCTGGGATATTTATTAGCTTCTCATCCCAAGGTAAGCCTTGCAGATTTCTAGCAATCTTACAGGAAATTAATAGGATTTCCTCTTGTGTGTTATTTATGTCACTTATGTGCATTGAGATATCCATGAAAAATAGCAACGTTAATTGAATGCATGATTATTTTTGTCAAAGGTAAAACTTTATCACAGGCTGAGGAGAAC
Organism: Xenopus laevis; assembly: GCF_017654675.1. Lineage (NCBI taxonomy): Eukaryota > Metazoa > Chordata > Amphibia > Anura > Pipidae > Xenopus > Xenopus laevis. The sequence continues at coordinate 120,414,340 of NC_054375.1, read as the reverse complement.
TGTATGTGTCTTTCCTAAATTGATTGATAACAATTATAATATTAATAACACAGAAGCCTTTAGTTTTGGAATCTAATTGGCCACTGTCTTTTGAATTTGATTATGGCTAATGGGCCAGGAGAACTTTTCCCTTATATTCTTTATATTCTCTCAATCACAAATTTATGAGGGTTCAGTTATGACCACAATGTAAGATAATGATAATGTAAAGAGAAGGTGGCTCTGAGAGAAGCAGAGGAGATGACCAGGAGCATACAGTGAGACAAGTGAAGAAAGTGGCACTTTAATATGAGAATTATAGCTTGGACCTAGATAAATAACTGTGAAAAAAAAACTATGGCTCTATAATGAATCTATGTGTGTGAAATATTCAGTGGACAGTGTTGCATAAACGTGTCCCCTTTAGTTCAATATAATACAGATATGATTATAAACACAATAGACCTAGTGGGAAATATAATATATGTCTGAATTACCAAGGTGATCAAATAACAGCAATGGATGGTTTGTTGGATCTGCACATTTAGAAACAACATTATCATGATATTTCGTATTAAGGAAGGACACTGTAGTTTTCCCACTCTCCTAATCCTTTTCACACTGAGTTCAAACAAGCCATCATCATTCACAAGAGTACTGAGCCTGAGAGAGAAAGGATTATCACTGCTGAATAAAGAAGGAGCCGTTGATATGAGAACATCTCATCAGTATTTGTTCATTTTGTGCCCAGCATTATAAAGCTTTCCGTTTGGACATTCACTAAACAAGACTTTGTTTGTAATATTTTTTTTTTTGGAGGAAGTTAAATATATTGCACTCCAAAAAAACAAATATACTTTTCAAATGTACATCCTCTGTCTGCAGTAGAGTACAGTGGGCATACAGTAGATTCCAGCCTCTGGAAGGACTTGCACTCCATTTAAATACATGCTACAGGTTTTGTTATCAACTGCAATCATTTGATTTATTAGTCTCTATACTATAAATGCTTTGAGGAAGCCATTGGCAGAAAACATGGTTAATATGAGTTAGCATACAAAAGAGCCATGTTTCATGAGTAATTTAATATATATGCAAGTGCATGTATATTCTTAAACAGGGGCTTTTAGTTACAAAGTTATAATGCTAAAATTGGTAAGTAGGGATGCACCGAATCCACTATTTTCGATTCGGCCGAACCCCCGAATCCTTCGTGAAAGATTCGGCCGAATACCGAACCGAACCCTAATTTGCATATGTTAATTAGGGGTGGGAAGGGGAAAACAGTTTTTACTTCCTTGTTTTCTGACAAAAAGTCGTGCATTTTCCCTCCCCGCCCCTAATTTTCATATGCAAATTCGGAGTCGGTTCGGCTGGGCAGAAGGATTCGGCCGAATCTGAATCCTGCTGAAAAGGGCAGAATCCTGGCCAAATCCGAACCGAATCCTGGATTCAGTGCATCCCTATTGGTAAGCCATAGCACCACGTCAAGGTAAAATCCATATGGTGTTCTTAATTATTTACTTCAATTAATAGTATACAAAGGCTGGCACCTACCTGCATGGTAACATTTCTTGGGAAAGAGTTAATCTGCAGGCCAAGCTACCATGTGGGTGAAGCACTGCACACCAGTTCCTTTAATGGTGGTCTTATGCCTTTAAAAGCCATAAACGGGGATGGATTAAACCTGTAAAACCAATACTTTGGTCTTGGTAGTCTCTCTCTCTCCTAATGGCAGGGGAGGATCGAACCATTGACCAAGACCAATGCCCAGGCCAGGAGACACTTATCCCAAGAAATACTAACATGCAGGGAGGTGCCAGCCTATGAAAAATATCTTTTGATGTGGTATGGTGGCTTACCAATTTTATGATCATAACTTTGTAACTAAAAACCCCTGTTTTTGAAAATACATGCTCTTGCATATATATTAAATAACTTATGAAACAGGGGACCAGAAAATGTCCATTGACCAATCCCCTCTCTTTTTTATGCTTGTGGCTAATTTATCCAGATCAGTCACACTTTCATTTGTATGTATAGATATATTTGACTATATATATATATATATATATATATATATATATATATATATATATATATATATATATATATATTTTTTTTTTTTTTTTTTTTTTTTTTTTTTTGATACAGGTATGCAAATCAACAGATACACACACACAATTATACATACATACCCATTCTGGCTCAGATCCCCCAGTGACTAATCATGAAATAAATTTGGATTTAGCACCACTTCAAAATAAGAGAGCTTTGAATTTACTTAACAATGAATATAAGCTCTAACACATCATAGGCATAATACCATTTCTATATAGGGGTGAAGAAAAGAGTGAATGGAGTGTGGGTGCTTGTGGTATATCTAGAAGCTTGTGACATTTAACTTTCCTCAGTATCATAGCTCATGGCTTGCAACTACAATCTGATTCATAAATAGCTGCTTAGTTGATAAAAAAATGACTGCAGTCTGTGGCAAGGAATTATACAAGACATTTCAGGTTTTATTAAAATAGTCATTATAACCAGCATTCATCAGATAGCAATACCTCAGAAGGTACTCATAGCTATGTGATGGAATGAAGTCATAATCTAATCCCACTAAAGAGCATAAAGGTTGAAGTATAGTTAGCTCAACTAAAGATGTTGGTCAGGGTGAAGTATGATATGATTGACAAGAGCAAAACCAATGTCCAGAGGTCTCTGCCATTCAAATACCCATTATCTCCCCATCATCACACTGTCAAGTCCTCTGTGCCTTTATTGGCTGTTACTGCACCAGTTGACCACAAGGACCCCAGTTGCTTTTTCCACTTTTCTGTTCTTATTTTCTTTCTTGATCTTGCTAACTGCCTACATTTCCCCCAGTAATTGTGTTCTCTACCTGGTGTGTGTTTGTATTTCAGAATGACTCCAAGATGAGAGGGAGAGGTTATTGAGTTCAAAATCAGAAGACTATATAATCCAGTAGGACTTTGTTAAAATGAAAGCTTGCCCATTAGGCATCCTCTTCACTAAAGCTTAATAATCTCTGGGCGATCGGTAAATTTGGGGAGATATGAAATTGCTTTCAGACAGTAATATGAAACATTATGCTGATGAGGTAACCCTGTTTCTCCAGGCTTTTTCCATAACAAAAATCCCATTAACGCTTTGCCCTGCGATGTCCATTAGATCCAATCACAAAGATATTGTAATTTGTATTAAGAATAATACAGTTGGGTGTTATAGGTGTAATTGACTTGTTGAGAGACTTGCACAGGCTGCATTTAAAACTATGCATAAGATAATGGCATAGGAATCTCAGGGTTTTTTTTTTACTAGAATTATATTCTATCTGGTAATAAACTGTGCTTAGATTTCTATTTCTATACACAATAATGATAGAGAAAGAGACAGAGCAAGAGTGATGAAAGTTTGTTCTCTTTGGGTCATATATAGAGATTTTTGAAGCCTTATGGGCAGAAGAAGACATGACAGTAAGGCATGGGGGAGAAGGGAAAATAGGTCAGGAACAGGAAGCAGCAGAGCAGCACAGGTGGGGGTTGGGGGTTTAAAAGAGAAAAGTGCGGGAGAAAGAGCCACTTTTAGTTCTTACCGGCAGAGAGCTACCCAGGTCAGAAGCGGTCCCACCCTAACCTCCCCAATTTTTCTTTTCAGGGGGACAAGGTAACAGGGGGTAAGCAGTGGTTGGAGTGGTTGAAATTGGGTTTTTGGGTAGGAAAGGTTTAGTTAAGGGGTGAATTTGTTGCAGCATTGGTGGTGGTCCTGGGAGAGCAGGGAATTAAAAGAAGGAACTATGAAGGGTTCTGGTGAGAAGGAGGAACATTTTATGTCTGGTCAACTCGGGCATGAGGCCCCATGGTGGCAAAAAATTGTAAATACCATAGAGTCGGTGTACTGTGGCTGATGGGTAAACAAAAATAATGAAGGATGCAGCGGTACGGAGGTACTATGTACAAGTTGGTAATCCCAGGACCATCTGCCCAAGGGAATTAGGTCAGGCAGAAAATAAGTAGGGTTAAAAACTGATGTGTAATGTTTTGCATAAACTGTGTAATGTTTTGCATGTTATGATAACAATTGTTTTTGTAAACAGTTTTTAAATTTTCACATTATTGATGGTTAAAATGTTTTGAGTATATATAATAAAGAAGCTATCATTATCCAACTAATATGGTGTTGTCTGTTTTCTTTTGGTTGAGAGGTTTCAGAAAAAGGGCATGGTCGCAGACTGGTGGTGAGGGATTGGTAAGTATAAGGTCCCAACGGATTCTACACTCCAGGCCTTTAACAGTCATGTATTTATAATTACCCAGGGGTAAGGTAAACCAACATAGAATTAATAGTGTAGGGTATGGGTAGGATAAGGGTTCACTGGTTAGCACCCAAACCCTCCCCCCCAAATAAATGATGACAGATCTATCCTTAAAGGAGAATTGAAACCCTAAACTTAAAAAAACCCTACCCCCTACCCTACATAGACCCCTCCCTCCCCCCCGCCTAAGTGTTACCCCGGGCAAATGCCCCTAACGTTTTACTTACCCCTTGGTGCATATGCAAGCATCGGAGTTCACGGGCGACATCTTCAGCAGCTTCAGTAATCTTCGGAATGAGACCGGCACTTCGGCAAACTTTGTGACTTTCGTTGCATGCACAGTTGTCGCGAAACAGTAAATTGCTCCAACTGCACATGCACCGACAATGGTGGTCTCATTCTGAAGATTACTGAAGCAGCTGAAGATGGCTCCACTGAGCTCCAATGCCTGGAGTAAGTAAAATGTTAGGGGCATTTGCCCAGGGCACACTTATGTTGGGGGAGGAGGGAGGGGGTCTATGTAGGGTAGGGGAGTAGGTTTTTTTAAGTTTACGGTTGAATTCTCCTTTAAGAATTGTATGTTCACATTGATCCCAGGTGTGCCACCTTGGACCAAAATCCGTGGGACTAGATAAACCTTAATGACAAAGTTGGGTCTCAAAAAAATTAAATTGAGCATCTTGTAAAGCTGATTGTGGACGTCTGGTTCTGGTAGACCCTGAGCAAATGCCCCTTTATTTTAATGTTTTCATTGGCCCTGGAATAGGAGTTCACATCTAACAGCTGAACTTTAATACGAGTTTTCATACAGGTAACGGTCAACCATTAATAACATGTTGCCTAGATAAAATGACAAACAAGGGAAAGTTGTGCTCACCACTATTTTTTAAAACCATTAGGCGGGGGTGCAATGAGGGTGTGACCACAAAATACATATAGTCAACTACAAGAGGTCCTCTGCACTCAACCCATTATCAATATATTTAAGACAGCGACATTTTGTGCATACTGCTACTAAAAAATGCCTTACCCTTTAAACAAAACAGGGATTGTTTGTCCATATATTGCAATATATTTAAGCTGGCCAACTACGTCAAAGTCATCCCATATCTGGCCAGTCCTACGCTTAATTTTCATCTGATTCATTAAGAATTCTATTGCTTCATTATATATTTTACAAAGGGACTAGGTTTTACCTGCAACTTACTAGCTGCTTTCAAAGTAAACCTCCATACTTGGCTGCCCTTTTATTAGACACCAGTGGGATCACCTGACTATAGCTGGGAAGGGTGGGAGCTACAACATGGAGCTGGTCACTGCTCCTGTATAACTATAACAAACAAGGGAAAGTTGTGCTCACCACTAGTTTTTAAAACCATTAGGCGGGGGTGCAATGAGGCTGTGACCACAAAATACATATAGTCAAACACAAGAGTCCTCTGCACTCAACCCATTATCAATATATTTAAGACAGCGACATTTTGTGCATACTGCTACTAAAAAATGCCTTACCCTTTAAACAAAACAGGGATTGTTTGTCCATATATTGCAATATATTTAAGCTGGCCAACTACGTCAAAGTCATCCCATATCTGGCCAGTCCTACGCTCAATTTTCATCTGATTCATTAAGAATTCAATTGCTTAATTATACATTTTACAAAGGGACTAAGTTTTACCTGCAACTTACTAGCTGCTTTCAAAGTAAAACTCCCAAACTTGGCTGCCCTTTTATTAGACACCAGTGGGATCACCTGACTATAGCTGGGAGGGGTGGGAGCTACAACATGGAGCTGGTCACTGCTCCTGTATAACTATAACAAACAAGGGAAAGTTGTGCTCACCACTATTTTTTAAAGCCTAGATAAAATGTTCACTGACTTTATTGAAAAAATAAACCTATTAATAGATCACATTTCTAAAACATCATAATAGGTAGTTAGGACTGGTATGGGCAGAGAACCCAAAATATCTAATTACCTCACCTAGGTCTGGATTGGTGTCACTGGACTAAACTAGGCTATATTTATATATGACAGGGTCTTGTGCTTTGCCCTAACATAGTAACATAGTAACATAGTAACATAGTAAGTAAGGTTGAAAAAAGACACATGTCCATCGAGTTCAACCTTTTTTTTTTTTTTTTTTAATTAACTACCTATCTGCCAGTTGATCCAGAGGAAGGCAAAAAAAACCCATCTGAAGCCTCTCCAATTTGCCTTAGAGGGGAAAAAATTCCTTCCTGACTCCAAAATGGCAATCGGACTAGTCCCTGGATCAACTTGGACTATGAGCTATTTCCCATAACCCTGTATTCCCTTACTTGCTAAAAAGCCATCCAACCCCTTCTTAAAGCTATCTAATGTATCAGCCAGTACAACTGATTCAGGGAGAGAATTCCACATCTTCACAGCTCTCACTGTAAAAAACCCCTTCCGAATATTTAGGCGGAACCTCTTTTCTTCTAATCGGAATGGGTGACCTCGTGTCAGCTGGAAAGACCTACTGGTAAATAAATCATTAGAGAGATTGTTATATGATCCCCTTATATATTTATACATAGTCATCATATCACCCCTTAAGCGCCTCTTCTCCAGCGTGAACATCCCCAATTTGGCCAGTCTTTCCTCATAGCTAAGATTTTCAATACCTTTTACCAGCTTAGTTGCCCTTCTCTGTACCCTCTCTAATACAATAATGTCCTGTTTGAGTGATGGAGACCAAAACTGTACGGCATATTCTAGATGGGGCCTTACAAGTGCTCTATACAGTGGAAGAATGACCCCCTCCTCCCGTGACTCTATGCCCCTTTTAATACAGCTCAAGACCTTATTTGCCCTTGATGCTGCTGACTGGCATTGCTTGCTACAGCCAAGTTTATCATCTACAAGGACTCCAAGGTCCTTTTCCATAATGGATTTGCCTAGTGCAGTCCCATTAAGGGTATAAGTGGCTTGGATATTTTTACATCCCAGGTGCATGACTTTACATTTATCAACATTGAATCTCATTTGCCACTTAGCTGCCCAGATTGCCAGTTTGTCAAGATCCTGTTGCAAGGATGCCACATCATGTAGATAGTGCCCGTGTACAATTGAAAATATCTGCTTCACAAAAAAAAAGCCCAAAAAAGCCCCACAAACAGATTTCATCTTTCCCCAAATACGAGGCATTTTCAAAGCAAAGTCACACTTTTCTTTTAAAAACACCTGTTTGTGGGGGCCAGATATTTTCAAATGTGCACGGGCACTATCTACATGATGTTAGGGGCACGCAGAGATATTTTGGGGTTTCTGCCCATATCAATAAAGATTAAGTTTTGAGATGCAAACTTCTATACCATTAGTACTCACAAAAGTTGTTACTACTACTAGTATGTCTAGTAGTCTACTAGACATGCAACTGACTTGTATTTAGTGAATCCCATGACAATAAAGTTTCAGACAGTGCATGGATCTGAATGCTCGAAATTATGTCGTTGGCTTCTTCATGGCTAAATCTTATGTTGGGGTGCACATGCTATTTTTTGATTGCATGTTATTACAGTGGTATTCTGGGGAACATGCAATTTGAGAAGTTAAAAAAATTTAATGGCTGTAAAACTTGTTCTAGTGAATGCACCATTATGTGTTTTAGTAGACCAAATACAAGCATCTGCTGTAGCATGCATTTTGTTGTGGTTGAAGTAATTTCCCATTATTATTATGATATTATTATGAGAGCTCACCTTGTTGTCCCATGCAGATGGCATCTCACATGTTGCAGGTATATGACGGTAAAATGAAAAGGAATTGAACAGAATGTACTATGCACCAAAAGATACATGTGCTTTATTATTATTAATGTGTATTTATAGAGCGCCAACATATTGTGCAGTTCAATGGCAATAGGGATGGCAATAGGGATGTCATTGCTGTAGAGACCTCTCCCAATGCATATGTACCATCAGGGATATTCAGGACACAAGACATTTGGTGCAAAAGGCTACATGGCAGGGCACGAAAAGAAAAGGTAAAATAAATATGAGCATTGTGCCACCATAATATACTACCACCAGGGATTCTTCCAACAAGACCTGCTGTGGATGATGCCAATCATAAAATCATTTGGAAAGGCCTGTTCAGAGGTGATCATAAAACAGATTGTGCTGTAATGTCTCTGCTAGTGGAACAGTCTTAAATGAATAATTATCCAGTCTTTTGCTACTTGTTGGGTAACATTATTTTGCTATGCTGGATTATAACACACTTTCCAAGGCTCAGCATTGCAATATTCTTGTTCACACATGGAGCGAGAAACACAGGGCTGCACAACTATGACAATATAATTGGGTATTGCTATCTTGTCATGTGGAAGGTTAATACATTATTTTAGAGAATCCAGACCACCCTGTAAATCCTTCCTGAGACACCGTTCATTCCATATTCATGAAGTGCACACCAGAAAGAGTTGCTGTCATGTTACGCTTCTTATGAGCCGGCTTGCCCAACCGGCATGGCCTCTATCCTTTGCTGTACCATTGGCTATGCTGTCATTAGGCTGGCACTGAGGGGCATCAAAAGTCAATCAGAAATGTAACCTGAATTCTACTGTATTAGCCTTAATTTGGAAATGGGCAGGCTTTGGCCAGGATGCTGCGAATTAAAATTGTATTCTTTCAAGGCATATTATTGTCTCTCAATTTGACAAGCACTTTACAACCTCAATTCACATGATCTGTCAAGTTTGTCTTTAGTTTTCCTTGGGCAAATATGACAGCATTTTTGTTCAGCAGTTTGGATCAACGGGGACAATCTCTCCACCTCTTGGTAGATTCACTTGCATTAGCTGCTGAGGTGGAAGCCTTGAATGAACAATAGGATGCTGTCAAGCTCGACAGCAGGCCATGAATGTATGATCGTTGTGCTGACAGCCTGGGCCTTGGAGGGTAAACTGCCTTGCTGGAACTAATTAAACAGATGAAATTATTACATGAATATGCAGATGTTGTTTACATTTTACCATATGGTATTATTACAGGTAATAACTCGCAGGAGGATCCTTTCCTCTCATCAAAAGAAAATAGACTGGAATGGGAGACGCCGCTTGTCACCTATCAGTTGCTAGGCAAACATTGACATGACATCTTTCCTCAGAGAACGGCAAAGAGCTTTCACCATTTTTCTCCGTAAGTGGAAATGGGCTACTATGGAATTGTTACTTTGTCAGAGGTCTGGCCCAGCTAATATACTATGGAAAATCTATGTGGTTTGTTTATAGATAGTTATGTCTGTAGGTAAATACAGCCTACCTTTATGCTACTATCAGCTGCCTATACTTATTATCCTTAACAGAACAATACACTTCACTCAAACTTCTGGGATATTAAATGAACATTTGGGTATTTAGTACTGTAATAATGTCAGATTTGGTGATACTTGCTAGCTAAAGCAAGGATGCATGTTATGATATTATAGTTCTACATGTATTTTACCTGTCCAGTAAAAAACAGGTTTTGCTCTTTTTAGAAGAAAAAGGCTTCAAAAATGTCTGGCAACATTTACAGTTTGAGAAAGTTAGAAATTAAAGCATGTGCCTCCCGTTTCTAGAATGCCCAGATATGGAGTGCACTGCAACTGAATTCATGCAAAATACTTCAGCTTCACACACTGAGGCAACTGAATTCTTAGGGGGAAATATTACTGGGATTAAAGGCCCAAACTCCCAGATACAATTCCAGTACCTGACAGTACCCACCCTTATTTCACTTCTAATAAGCATTTTTAGGTCCTGACCTAAAGATCAGGTCATCCTGAGATAAAGGGTAGTAGTGCTCACTAATCTGGCATGGCACAGTGATTTTAGCAGGCACAGTGGAGCAGGGATCATTATTGGGGTCAGGCATGCACTGTCAATGTGCCCCCAGATCATTTAAGATCCAGGTCGACATTTCTGCCCCTATTTCTCTTTCTCTGTGTCCTCCACTTGGTCAATGTGAAAACTTCCAGAAGAGAATAACAAGTGCACTTTATTTTATTTGATTTATGATCATCCATGTAAACAATGCAATAATTTTTTTGTGTTTTTGCTGACTTTGTAGACTTTGTAGACTTTGCTGGCTTTGTAGAAGTAGCAAAACATAAAAAGAATGATCAAATACACAGAAGAAATTGTTATGTATTGTTTTATTTATTGTTTTAAAATTTGAGGGATTTTTTTCATCCACAATAGTGGGAAAAAATCTGCTCCAACTAAAGTTCAATTATAAGGGCAATGTCACATGGTATGTTTTGTCTCCTTCAATGAGCCCATGACTAAGCCCCCTGAGGAGTGCGAAACGCGTAGGGTGGATGGAGATACAGCTATATTTTTAATTTTTCTACCAATAAAATATTTTTTTAACTGAATATCTCTGGTCCTGTGGATCCGTTTGAGTGCTGGTCAGCTCCCCTTTCCAATGTTTTGTCTCCTGCACCCCATGGGTGACAACTAGTGATCAGTGAAAGTTATCTAAATGCAATGAAGTCACTAGGCGACACATTTTATTACTTTTTTTCTCTTTCTAAATACATTCAAGTCAATGGCCTTTATTCTTGCTGTAACTTTTTTGTCTTGGCCACTTTTTGTCCAAATGCATTAAAGTCACTGGGTGTTTTCCTTCAATTATTTCTCACTCAAAATGCATTAAAGTCATTGGGGTTTTTTTCTTGATGCAACTCGTGACTTTTTTACTGCAGCAAATTTTTAATTGCAGCAAACTTATGCCTCAGTTTTGCAAAAAAATTAGCAGATGACGAAATGTGGAATTTCACAGTGAATCCATGCCTGGCAAAAAAAATGTACCCATCACAAGTGACAACGAAAAAACAGTTACTTATGAATACCTAGATATAAACTTAAATACTAACTACTCTGCAAACCACTCTACCTTCATTTTAAATGAAACAAGCACTGGCAAAATAAGGCACATGCAATCACTCTTGACTGGTTTTGAAAAAAGTGATTTAAATGTCTATTTTGTATTTCTTCTGGTCATTGTACCCAAAAAGCTCTGTATTTGCAATACTCAGAAATTGGTCAATCAAATGTGTGAAATCTAAAATTATCCTTCTGTGTCTAAATTCCCTTCTGTGTCAATCTAAAAACGTTTAATGCTGATACAGGTGTGGGATCATTTATCCAGACACCTGATATGCAGAAAGTTCTGAGTTACAGGAAGTTCATCTCCCATAGACTCCATTTTAAGCAAATCATGATTTCTTTTTTTTCTCTGTAATAATAAAACAGTACATTGTACTTGATGGTAACTAATCTACTATGAATCCACACTGGTTGATAGAACAGCAACCCAAAGAATTCATACCCCACAGCATGACCCTCCTAACCTGCAGAGTTTTAAATGTCACCTCTTCCATGAAGCTTAGACATTTACCAGCTAACCAGACATATATGAGATATTCCATAGGGCATAATTTTTCTGAATGCCACATTCTGATGCACCCTTATGTACAGCGCTTCAGAAAATGTTGCCACTTTATAAATAAATGTAATAATAATATCATATAAGTTAAGCAAAGTTATGAGTAATCTAACAATTTTTATTTTAGAAACAAAGCTGTTTCAAATGCATAAGCATGTTCCAGGGCTTAGGGGATGCATGGCACTATACTTACAGTATGCAACCTAAAAATACGGAAATTAAATTGCCTTAATGCATTTTCACATCATGATTACTGAATCTATAGCCAATTTTGAACCTTTTAATACTTTCCCCTCATCCCGAAATTTAGCAACTATAGATATGGCACCTATTATCTATAATGCTCTGGACCTGAGCAGTGATGGGTGAATAAATTTGCCTGGCGCAAGTTCGCAGCGAATTTCTGCCACTGGCGAATAAATTTGCAAAACTCCGTTGTTAAAATTGACACGGGCGTCAATTTTCAAGATTCACTAATTTTTCACGGATTTCACATGAACGGGATATATTCGCCCATCACTAGACCTGGGGCTTAAATCCAACAAGAAAAGTTTAAAACCATAAATGACAAAATTCAGGGCATATTATAAAACCAAATAAATTAACATGAAATGGTAATAACTACCACGTGCCCAGAATTGTAGTCCTCCTACTATCCCAATATAGCCTCTGACCTATCCTGCCAGTTGATAAATCGATGGTAAAAGCTTTCTGTGGGTCCCAGAAAGTTTCCCTCAGCATTCAAAAAAAGTTACTACAAGAGTAGAACAAGCATGATTGGAAGCGTAAAACCAAAATGATAATTTTTAAGGGGATATAATGGTATGTGTAACCACATTCAGCCACTAACAGCCTTTTTCTAAATCTATATCCATCACTAACCAAAGTATTCACCACAAAGGAACTCAACTTTGTTCTATAAACTATTACCCATCAGTGTCATTATCTGTCTTTTTTAAAATAATTATTATGGCCTTCTTTTGCAGACATGCGCACCTTTATTTTATCCCTCTGTCCCTGGAGCATGTAAATGGATGAGTTCCTCCGAGTAAAGTCTTGGGCCACTCCAGAAGCAGCAAGATTGAAATCAGCCCTGTGTCAGAGGCTGTCATATCTTAGGGAAGACATAAAACACACGGAAACATCAATAAGCAACAAGCCTGTGACAGCTCTGAAACATTTCAGCTGACAAGAAGAGAAAGGGGTAAGGTTAGGGCTCATGGGGAATGCTTAAAATGACTAACAGCCAGCCCAAGTGTTGGTAGGATTGCACGAGGCCAGAGCAGACAAGATAAAGAATAGCAGGTTATCTTCTGCTCTATACAAATTGTACGTTGCAAGGCCATGGAAAAAGAAACTGACACTAAAAAGAAAAAAAACTTCCTTTTTTTCTTAAACTTAAATTGTCTAAGTTAAAGGAAACAGGGTATGCAGGCATTACCCTGGCAACAGTTTGGCGGAAGATTAAAAATATGTTAAAGAGGGGGATAAGAGAAAATTGTGGGAGTCAAAGAATTCTGCTCCCAGCTACTACATACAAAAATCAAAAAGGATTAACAAGTCCCCCCCCCCCGCTTTTCATTTAATTTCCTGTACACCGGCTGCTTGTGTTAAGAGATCAGAGATATTTCTATTTATTGAATTTTTAATATGATCTTTATTAAAAGGCAGCTAACATGCTTATTCTTTCACTTTGCAAAGATGGATAGAGAAATCAAAGTTGCTCAGCGCACCACCTTTTTGTTTGATTTCCTAATAAAACGAAGGTTCTGTTGCCTCCTCTAACGTTTCTGTAAAAGAAAAGGAATATAACAAAGCATTGCTAATCCTAATAGTGTTCTGGTTAGCGCTCTGCCACATAAACAGTGGAAATGATTACAGAGAACGTTCGTTCAAGGCCGTCATGAAGCAGAATTCCATGCAGACTGGAGTTGTACTTGCCCTTTCTTCAGGTGACATAGCCATGCCAAGGGAAATAGTCATTTACATCTTTGCCTTGTGACCATAGTTCAATGAATAAATTATATAAATAGCAGAAAATATTAGCAGACATTAGTGAGGATATCCAAGTCATAATGTTACAAATCCATGCTTAAATATAGCTTTGTCAGTAAAAAATACACCTGTTGCTGCTACGAACATTGACACACAAACGGGTATTAAAAGAATTATGTAGAGAAATGTCTTTATACATTTAAGGGGACACTATGCTCCTCTGTATTCAAGACTTTGAATCTGTATACCACAGAGCCAGTTTTCATATGGTTACATGTCCACTGGCATTACTTACCTTATTTCCGTCACATCCGACGTGACGCCTGCGATTTTGCGCAGCGCATCGGATGGCGGCGAAATCATCGTGTAGTCCTGCCCTTAGCAGCCATCTGGTTGCTAGGGTCCAGTATACCTGATGGACCAGGCAGTGATTTGAATGAGAGACTGGAAGATGAGTATTAGAGGGCCTAAAACAAAAAAAGAGATGATTAGTGAAACATTGCAATAACGATAAAACTGTAACCTCAGCACAATCACACATTTTAATAAAGCTGCCCCTTGCAAAATGAAGGTCACCAAGGTTGAGCCATAGCAACCAATTACATTCGTTTTCAAACTGATGATCAACAAATGCAGTCTGCTGATTAGTTGTTATGGATTGTCAGTCTTGTTGCAAACTTTGCCAACTTTATTACATTACCCCCAAATTGTCCTGGAAATTCTTCATGTTCCTGCATAGAAAAATCTCATAGATAATGAACCTGTGACTATAGAGTTCTTACACCCGTAGAACCAACTGTAATTAATGATTTTTTAAGAAAAGGTTGCTGCCATCTGAAAACTTTTTCAGACCTGTTCATGCAGTATTGGCATGATATTATTACTCTGTCCTTTTAAATAGCTTCATATAAGTACATTTCTGGACCAATTCCTTGAAAGAAAACATTCCTTGAAATAAAAGATTGCCCTGCAAAATGTTAATCAATATCAAGGAAACGCTGCCTAAAAATCTCCAGTATTTATTATGGAGGAGCATAGGCTTGAAAGGTGGGTAAATATTATAATGCTTGACAGCTTTAGGCTTTTTTTTCTTCAGCTATAAGAGGACATGCAGTGATTTCATTTAAAGTCTAATGTACAATTTGTTCTGTTTCATCTTGTGTTGGTGTAACACAAGCTGGCTATTTCCGAGCCCAAAGTATTTCCGCACTAAAAAATGCCTTATTAAGAAACCATCTGTGTCATGGAATATTAAACTAGTCCTCCCTTGTCTGGATTTACGATGACATCTCCAACATGCTGTTATCCTATTGTCCATATGGATCATACTTGCTAGATTCTTTAGTCACTTATTTCCTTTACTGCTCTTGATGGATGGTATGTTGGACTTAAAGTAAGGGCTGTTGGAACTTGATATGTAGTGAATTCCTATCAATCAGTCATTTGGATAGTCTCTGTCTTCTAAATGTTTATGACTTGAACTTTGAATAGCTTGTGTTATTCAAAAATATTTATAACATAGAAGTCTTTCTTTTGTCAGCATATTATTACTCAGCACAAATCTAAGGCATTTTTACATGTGAAATGTCTGATACAGAATTGTTTTTGTCAGAAGTAGAACATATAATTGTTTTGCTTTATATTTTACAACTCAGCTTGCAATTGCAACCGAATTACATAAAGATTTTGATTTAACCACACATGGACTAGTACATTTGTTGGTCCAGAAAACCAGACCACCAATTTCTATTCTGCCGCAAGCCTTGACTTTGACATAGCAACGACATACTTCGCTAGTAGAAGCACTTAACAAACAAATGGGAGAACAAGAATACGCCAAAATGGAAATGAAACTGCCTGAATCTGAAAATCCACCATCTCAGACCTGCCAAGGTCCTGTATAAGTCAATGGGAGAGCCATCAATCTCAATTTGAAGTTTTCGTGGTCTGGGCTATGTTTACCCCAAAAATCCAACTTTTTCAGGGTTTTCAGTCAAAAACTCAAAAAATTTGAGTGATTCTGAAAAAAAAAATAAAGCAATTCGGGGGTACAGATGCAGCCACTTTGGTTTGTCTGTTTGACACAGAATAACTAAACACAGATATCCCATTTATCTCATTTAACACAGAAAACTGTGTCACAACATCCCATCTAATTAAAGCATTCACCATTGTGAACAATGGTGCTTTGGTATGCTAATGAAAAGGTTAAATGCATTAAATGAGATAAGATAACTTTAGATAACACAGTTTCTTCAATTAACTCTGAGTCATGACGCATTTAACTCACAAATCCAAGTGGCTTCATCTGTACATTCGATCTTATCAAGTTTTTCCACGATCCAATTAAATCGAGTTTTTATAACTAAATAAGCTAAAACTGGCCATGGTAGTTGGTCGATTACTCTGGCAAAAGAGGTAATGTTCAGAAAAATTTGCAGCGTAACAACCAGAGCAAAAAAGTTGGTTATAGGGTGTTTCACATCAGTGTTACCCACAACTGGCGCTGACCAACATATCCAACGGAGTCGCTGCTATTAATATCAATGCAACTTTAGTGAAACACACAACGTGACACGGTGGCAGTGGGTACACAGATAAAGTAACTTGTTTCGAGCCTACAAACTCGGCACTTCCTCAGTCCTTTAGTGATACTAAAGTAATAGGTGTCATAAAACCACAATAAAGGTAAAAAAGTAAAATCCTTTTCCAACAATTGATTTATCACCTAAGTGAGTACATTGACCCATTTGGTCTGAACAGCTTGTATCTGCTTTACTATATATGCAGGAGCCATTATAGCTATTGCCACTGCCTTTTACAGCAATGCTGAACTACATTCCTTTCATAGTTACATAGTTAAATCAGGTTGAAAAAAAAAGACAAAGTCCATCAAGTTCAGCCCCTCAAAATGAAAACCCAGCATCCATACACACACCCCTCCCTACTTTTAATTAAATTCTATATACCCATACCTATACTAACTATAGAGTTTAGTATCACAATAGCCTTTGATATTATGTCTGTCC
Source organism: Xenopus laevis (assembly GCF_017654675.1). Taxonomy (NCBI): domain Eukaryota; kingdom Metazoa; phylum Chordata; class Amphibia; order Anura; family Pipidae; genus Xenopus; species Xenopus laevis. The sequence goes on along the minus strand of NC_054375.1, from coordinate 120,397,543 downwards.
AAAAAATCATCCAAGCCATTCTTAAAGGCATTAACTGAATCAGCCATCCCAACATCACCCGGCAGTGCATTCCACAACCTCACTGTCCTGACTGTGAAGAACCCTCTACGTTGCTTCAAATGAAAGTTCTTTTCTTCTATTCTAAAGGGGTGGCCTCTGGTACGGTGATCCACTTTATGGGTAAAAAGGTCCCCTGCTATTTGTCTATAATGTCCTCTAATGTACTTGTAAAGTGTAATCATGTCGCCTCGCAAGCGCCTTTTTTCCAGAGAAAACAACCCCAACCTTGACAGTCTACCCTCATAATTTAAGTCTTCCATCCCTCTAACCAATTTAGTTGCACTTATTCTCTGCACTCTCTACAGCTCATTTATATCCCTCTTAAGGACTGGAGTCCAAAACTGCACTGCATACTCCAGATGAGGCCTCACCGGGGACATATAAAGAGGCATAATTATGTTTTCATCCCTTGAGTTAATGCCCTTTTTTATGAAAGACAGAACTTTATTTGCTTTAGTAGCCACAGAATGACACTGCCCAGAATTAGACAACTTGTTATCTACAAAGACCCCTAGATCCTTCTCATTTAAGGAAACTCCCAACACACTGCCATTTAGTGTATAACTTGCATTTATATTATTTTTGCCAAAGTGCATAACCTGCATTTATCAACATTGAACCTCATTTTCCAGTTTGCTGCCCAGTTTTCCAACTTAGACAAATCAGTCTGCAAAGTGGCAGCATCCTGCATGGAACCTATAGTTCTGCACAATTTAGTATCATCTGCAAAAATAGAAACAGTACTTTCAATGCCCACCTCCAGGTCATTAATAAACAAGCTGAAAAGCAAGGGACCTAGCACAGAGCCCTGCGGTACTCCACTAACATTCTTCACATTCTTGATTAACACCACTGATCCTCCAGACTACTGGCTTTAACATTATCTCTTTACGGGAGCCAATGGTAACAGAAGTCCATATGTGTGCAGGGTAAGGTGGGTAATAATAGATTTACATATGATTTTTATAAACTAAATATGAGAATCTTTCCTGGGTAAGTCCCTAAAATGTAATATAAGACCATAGGTAATGTAATTATACGATAGTAATAAGTGACTAATTGCACCACAAAACTCCATCCAACTAAATAAAACTTTGAGCATCTCAATCTTGTTTAGCAAACATCCTCTCAGTGCTTCAATTATTTTAAGATACAGTAGCTGGTAAACGATTCACACATTTGTACAGATAATATGTATAATTAAGAGATCTGTTTCTCATCCAGCATGAGAGAGAAAGGGCACTGGGAGGGAACATATGTTGCAAAGTTGAGTTTGCATCATACTCAAGAGGAGACTGAGAGAAAAATGTACAAATACCATATGTCTTCAGAAGATTTACCTATGTGCTATTTACCGATAGATGGAGACAAACGATAAACAATATGGCATAGCTGGAAGTTTGTGTATTTGTATGCTCTTGGAATTTATTGTATATAATTGTTTCACTGCGTGATAACATCAGAAATTCACAGCAAATTGTGAACTGTTAAAATGAATTGCCTGATGATCTGAGAAACATAGAGACAATGTTGTCCTACTTCATGGCAAACGATAGTCCAGTGATCCCCAACTAGTGACTCATGAGCAACATGTTGCTTACTGACGGCTTGGATGTTGCTCCCAGTGGCCTCAAAACATATTTTTGAATTTTTGGCTTGGAGGCAAGTCTAAAACCAGGTGAACTGCCAAACAGAGCCTCCTGTAGGCTGCCAGACCACATAGGAGCTACCAAATAGCCAATAACAGCACTTATTTTTCATCCCCTGGAACTTTTTTCTTGCTTGTGTTGCTCCCCAATGCACGTTACCTTTGTAAATATGTGGCTCATGGGTGGAAAAGTTTGTTAAAGCCAGTGTTATACTGTGGCTGAATTCTTTGCCACAGAAAATATATGACCATGATCTAACATGCTATGCTTCCATCTTCTTTAATCTGAGGTATGAAACTAGGCTTCCCTTGCAGATCTTGACACATAACAAATAATCATCTTTCATGGCAGGGAAGGAACACATATTATCTTCTACATTTATTGAACTAAAATTCTTAATGTCCTGCCAACAATGTTATAATTCAACATTACAGTATGTACAGAGTAGTAGATTGACAAAATGTGCCTACTGTGACTCCACACCCTGTTTTCCAGTATGCATATCTCATTTTCTGTTGGTAATTCTGTGCCCTTTTGATTAGGAACTGATGTAGTCAAAAAGTTTATAGAATAGGTTTTTGTATTCTCATAGCTCAAGACCTTCCATTACAATATGACCTTCCAAGTGTCGGTTAGACAGGTGGTCCCAATGACCCATACCCACATTTTTACCAACACGGGCCGCAACATAATACATCATAAACCATGACATCATAACCTGAAAAGTAATATGGAAGCAGTGGCAAGTGCAGCAGAGAGGTTTATTTGGAGGCCTGCAACCCACAGACCAGCTGACCTGCACCTACACATATTTCTGCTAAAAATAGACATAGAATTAAATTGCACATGTGCTCAATGTAGAACCCTGATTAAGGTAGTTACATCAATTATTTGTCTTAATTTATACCCTTTAATATCTGTAATATTGTTTACATTTTAATTTTTATTACATTTTTGTTTTCACATTGCTAGACAAAGACTTCCTTTGATATCGCGGGCGTTGTCAGTCAATCAATCAATCAATCTAGTCCTATAACTGTGAAATCTTATAACCTATATTAAAAAGTGCACTCTTATCTTTCTCACTGAGGCACATCCAACATCCTGTTGGATATGTTGCACATACACATACCATATGCTGTGTATATGTGCTTAGAATAGATCAAGAGTAAGTGCAATCTGCATTGTGTCCATAATGGCACCCCATACTTATCTGCTGAAAATATCTAGTCTACCTACTGTGAGTTGTCAAAGAACACAAAGGATTATACAACAAAGGCACATTTTGAAAGAAGGGAAATGTCAAGGCAGACTGAAGTATCCCATTCATTTCAAAATACAAATAAGAGGTTGTCTGAGATTGCATTTATAGTAACAAATATATGATTTTCCAAGTGTTCCGTGTTAGTATTCTGTGCATCCGTACAAGGTTTTGACAATTACTGCAGCAAATAAGGATCTTGACCGTATTTTAAAGCACATGATTAGACAGGGAGCTGGTAGAAAGTACTTGCCTGAAGTTCAGTTTGAATCTCTTATGTCACTATTGAAGAACATTCACTACAAATATAGGTTTGTCCATCTTTTGTCCATCACTTTGACTGCATTAGTCTCATAGAAAGTTTTCTGCAACTTGAAGGATAGGCAGCCATAATCTTCCTGGAAGCTGCTTTTAGCAATACTTCTATTTGTTCTCATATATCTCTATAAGCTCAGCATGTAGTACAGCAAGTACATGGTGAAACTAACTGACCAGCCCACTAAAACCCATGGATAATGGGGACAACTAGCATCCATATTTTTGCCTGAATTGTGTAAAAGCATACAACTTACAGGTTAAATTATTATAATATCAAAAATGAAATGCATTTATTTGACATGATATACTGAATTATGTACTTTATTTCTACCCAGTGTATTGACCTGCATACTGCCCCTTTTGCCTCATCCACATACATTTCTGCACATACATTTGGCAAATTTGGACTCAGGACTGCACCTGCGAATAGTTAATGAGGTACAATGTCTCATTGGTAAGCTGGCCAAGCGGACATTACTTAAGTAGCTGCTATTGCGTTTATATATGGAGTAATGCACTGCACATTGAAATCTACAGGTATGGAATCCGTTATCCAGAAACACGTTTTCCAGAAAGCTCAGAATTAAAGGAAGACCATCTCTCATATACTCCATTTTCAACAAATAATTAAAATTTAAAAAATATATATATTTTTTCTGTAATAATAAAGCCATACCTTGTACTTGGTCCCAACTAATATATAGTTAATCCTTATTGGAGGCAAAACAATCCTATTGTTTTTATTTCATTTTCAGATTATTTTATAGAAGACAAAGTTTGGATATTGAAATTACAGAAAGATCACTTTTCAAGAAAAACCCAGGTCCCATTTCCCCTCGTCCAAAAATGAGTGAATTTTATGCAAAATTCGCTAAACGCGAAATTTAATGCCTGCGTCAATTCTGACATGCGCGCAAATTTTGACATTCACGCGAGCGACTTTTCCGACGCGCATCCAATTTTTTATTTTATTCTCTGGCGCTGAAACGTGGAATTTCACCATAAATTCGTGCCTGCTGAATTTATTTGCCCATCAATTATTCTGGATAATGGGTCCCATACCTATATAAGAGTTTTAGAAGTCACCAAGACATTCCGTGCTTTTAACCAGGTTATAACATTTTAAAGTTAAACGGGGGAATGTAATAAAAATCGCTAACGGAAAAACTATTCGCAATGCGAAAAGTTATGCCTTTGTGCGAACAAATTTTGCTTTGTGCGAATTTAATATAGCTTTTGCGAGCCCGGAAACTGTTTAGCGACCACTTCCGACAGTGAAAGACCGTTTGCGAATTTTATAGTTTGCGCCAATGCGCAGTCAATGTAATAAAACTTCTTACTGAAAAAGTCGTTATGTTTGCTCCAAAAGATTACGAAACCTTCAAGCACTTCTTATGAGTGCGCAATTAAAATTCACAATGCGCAATTAAAATTCACAATGCAATAACAGTTTAAGGAACAATATTACATTGCGAGATGTGGATTTTTAGTCTTATTGGTGCGAATTGTTTTGCTCTTTGCGACTTTTATTACATTCCCCTGAAAGTGTGTAGTAGGCGTGGCTAAAATATTATTACCAATGTTTTTTCAGGTGATGATATAGTGGCCTTGCTGTAAATAATTCATTGGTTGGGAAATCAAGTATTCAGCAATTTTACTAAGTTTTAACAAGCAGCGGCAGTATGGTGGCAAAAGATTTATGCAGATTACTGACTGTTAGATGGACTCAATAGCTGGAAAATGCATTTAAAAATCATATGGGCTGTTTGTATGCATTAATGATGTTATTGATGCTAATGGATGGTCCTAGATTTGTGCAACTCATTAAACACACAGAATGCTTATAATTAAGCCTCAGCTAAAGGCTGTTTCAATTCAAACTAGTAATTTCAAAATCCAATATGAAGATCTAAAGAGATAGAAGCTCCAGTCCATGACTACTGGGGTTAAGGTCTATATTGTGGCATGGTAAAAAAGTTGTTTATGTATTATGGACATCTCACCTTGTTAACTGAGCAACAAAGTAAGAATTACTAATAAATACAATAATAATGAACCCTTCCATGTATGAAGGAAGCAGATTGACCTTGAGTGTTGGGTGGTTTTTAATCTAATTTTTATCTTTCTGTTTAGGCTGCCTCTTATTTGTGTTCTAATCTCTTGTTCAAAACACTGCATACTTTCTAGGTTTTCCAGGTTTTCTATTGCAGTTGAATGAAAGTGTTAACGTTATCCAAAACTGGACACATTGAAGAGTTTTTCTGTATGGGTGATCTATTACCATGCATGGTATAGTAAGGCATCTTGTGTGCTGTGGTTGAATAGTAACTGACAGTTTTGGTCCTTTCCCTAAACCATTACACATCTTGTTTACACCTCCTAGGGTGTAACATTGACCAGAGATCTTTGTGTGCCAATCTGGTGGTGCTGCATCTAATGAGTTATAAAACTTTATTTGAGACACATCAGACTGAACTGAATCATCTGGCACATACAGTCATACCTTTTCCTCACTGAAAAGACTAGTGGTCATTTACCAACACTGGGCAAATTTGCCCATGGGCAGTAACCCATAGCAACCAATCAGATTGCTGCATTCATTGTTCTACTTATAGCTGGCTTTAAAAAGCTAATCACTGATTGGTTGCTATAGGTAACTGCCCATGGGCAAATTTGCCCAGTGTTGATAAATGAGCCCCACGTGCTGTGCACCATTTATTTTTAAGCCAAGCATCTCCTAGAAATGACAGACCGTTTATTTTATTTGGAGGCTTGCCCCCTATATTAAATACATGTTTTCCCCATAAAAACTCAATAACCCCTAAACTAAAAAGTAAAATAGTGGTGATGCTAGGCCAGCTCCCTGCTAACAAACTGTGCAATCCCCCCACAAGCATTGGAGACTGGGCAATCAGGAACTTTGACAGTAGTCTGTATTTGCTGCCAGTCCCTAGAGTAGCTACTAACTATGCAACCATGGTGGTATGCTGCCCTCGGCCTTGGATTTTGTGGCTGACCCCATTTAAATTCTGCATGGTAGTGACCAGAACTAGATTATGTACAAGGCTCCCAAGTCTCCTGTCCAGAATGCTGTATTAATATTGGCTTGTTGCTGCTAAATCGGGGTGCATGGTTAGCAAGGCAGCATATATGTGTCTCTGAGAGAGGGATTGCAGATCAAACAGTCCCCAAACACCACTTTCCTAGAGCCCTGTATAAATATCTAAACCACATGTACAGACCTCCATAGTTATGTAAAGTCAATTTTCATGTGGATAAAGGCATTCCTGTGCTTATGGCTGATATTATTACTTCAACTGTCTATCCACCATATTGAACATTTCTATCATAAATAGCTCTATATGCCCAGTGCTTGTTTCCCACAATAAGAATGAGGAATAACAAAAGGGAGAGAGTGCAGCTTTGCATCTTAAACTCTATTTACAAATTTACATTGGCAGGCCCCCAGACTGCCAATAGGAAATGATCTTGCATATCTAATTTGCTCTTTTGTTATGACGGGGCTTAGGTTAGTTAATTTCAATTTTCGATTTCAAAAGCTATCAAACATGGCTCAGATGAGAAATCAATTTTTCTCAGCTGCTTCTGTTGTTGTGATTGGAAGGCATATTATTGGCTGAAGGTCAGTCATGTGACACTGAAAGAGATTAGTTCACGGGACCTCGTGTTGCCGCCACCTCAATTACTGGATGCCTCTTGTAATTTAGCTTTATAACACCTAATTTCAAGACAGAACTCATATTTAATTCATGAAAGCTTCTACAAGAGTAATTGTGAAATAAATTGCCATAGAAAATATCCATTTGTGACTCATTGTAATTTTGCATGCTGGTGGCATGCTATTTGTTCTACTTGTTTAATACTTCACAATCGACATTTTCATAAGGAAGATTTCAGACTCATAATTAATTAACATGTTTTTAATATTCAGGCTGCACCAAGACAGTCTTTTAACCTTTTTTTGGGGTGGGAGGGCTGAAGGGTTTCTTATTTACCCCCTGCCTCAACAGTTGCAGTTTAAACATTCATTTATTTAAATAATGTAGTATTTTATCTGAATCTGAACACCATAGATTATGCTATATATATTTTTTTTACTTCTTAAAGAATTTAATATTGCACATGAAATACAGAATGTTGTTAACACCCCCGTGTTTGGGTTCACCTGTGATGCTAGGTATCTGCATTTATAGAAATTTCCTGGAAGTTAACATAGGTAACATCTCCCAGATTAAAACCTGTATGTGAGTATGTGTGTTCAATCTCTTACATAAAACTTCTATGACAGATCTCATAGGAGTTGTTCATGGCTGGGTCTCACCAAGCATAGGACCAACAGGAGATCCCCTGGTGCTATGACAGGACAATTCAACTCTTTATTTAGGAAATTCAGTAATTTTAATATTACTAGGCTATATTTAGCAAATACTGATGCCAAGTTAATATACAGAACCTTTTGCTCAGCTTTTTGCTCAGACTTCTATACAAGGAAATATTACGATGGACATTAACCCACCATATTAACTAAAGGCACTAAGTTTGCCCAGGTGCAATAACCTATAACAACCTATAAGATGTTTATCTTTAAATAGGTGACCAGTAAATGCTTCCAGCTGATTGGGTGCTTTGTGTTTCTACTCCGGGCAAACTTAGTGCATTTTTTTACATATACCTATATGTAATTAAAGGTGCTAAGTTTGCCTGGTAGCAGTAACTCATAGCAACCAATAAGATGTTTGCTTTTATACAAGAGACCAGTAAATTCTATCTGCTGATTGGTTGCTATGGGTTACTGCTCCTGGACAAACTTAGTGCCTTTTATTACATAACCCTAGTTTTATTAACCAAAAGGCAAGACTGGTCAGATCTTCCAATGACCCAATACAACTAAACAAAGCTAATATGAATATTAGTGATGGGCGCATAAATTTGACAAACTTGCGGTGTATTTCCATGTTTCACCGCCGACTAGGGATGGGAGAATTTTTTCACCTTGTTTCGCCGTGGAAATGACGCCCATATACTTGTATGGCATCGTGTGTCAAAAAAGAAGATGCGCGTCAAATTTTTTTGACGAAACCGGTCAAATTCCCCCATCCCTACCGCCGACTAATAAATTCGCAAAACTGCTGCAGAAATTTGCCGGCAGATAATCCGCCATGTCGAAAAAATATGGGCGTGTGTGAGAATAGTCGCTCGCATAATCATTGTCACACGTCAAAATTATTCAGACACCCATTGACTTTAATGCATTTGGGAAAAATAGACATGCGTATAACAATTGTCACAGGCATTGAAATTAACATAATAATTTTGACGCCCATTGACTTCAATGCATTTTGCAAATGTTTCACTTTTTGCAAATTTCGCAGGAAATTAGCAAATTTTTCGGCGAATCGAAACAGGACAAATTCTCCCATCACTAATGAATATTACTCAATAGCTACTATCTGAACAGCATTAGCTACAAACTAGGGATGCACCGAATCCAGGATTGGGTTCGGGATACGTTCAGGATTCAGCCTTTTTCAGCAGGATTCGGATTCGGCTGAATCCTTCTGCCCGGTCGAACCAAATCCGAATCCTAATTTGCATATACAAATTAGGAGCGGGGAGGGAAATCACGTGACTTTTTGTCACAAAACAGGGGAAGTAAAAAATGTTTCCCCTTCCCACCCCTAATTTGTATATGCAAATTAGGATTCGGTTCGGTTCTCGGCCAAACCTTTCACAAAGGATTCGTGGGTTTGGCTGAATACAAAAACGTGGATTCGGTGAATCCCTGCTACAAACCAACAACTTATGTGCATGCTTATAGATTAGTCAAAAAATGTTGCAAGGTTCAGTAATTCATTAGGTTTGCCACCTAAATATTGAATCATGGTAGTGTCAGATATACATGATTTGCATGGGTCCATAATATAATAAAAGCAAATACTGTAGAATGATGGAATTAAAGCTGGCAGTGCTGGTTCAAGTCACAAAAAACAACACTGGATGATTATTCTGGGGCAAAGCAAATGAGCACAGACTCATGATACAACTCCTATACAATACAGCTCCTAACCTTAACCCCAAAACCCTAAATACTAGTTCTAAAATGATAGATAATAGATGATAAAATGACAGCAGCTGAAGTCATAATGGAAAAATGTATCAATTTAAATTACAATTATTATTATTGTTCATATTTATTTATAAAGCGTCAACAGATTCTACAACACTGTACAATAATGGGTGTATACACCAAACATTCAGATTACATACAAAAACATTTAGAAACATGTAGATTACTCTGATGCTTGATAGGGATGTAGCGAACTGCCGATTTGGTGTTCGCGAACGTTCACGAACAGTTTGCGAACTTCGAACACCCGCTAAAATCGGTCAAATCGAACGATCGAAGGATTTTAATCGTTCGATCGAACGATTTTCATTCGAATCGAACGATCGAAGCATTCGATCGAATGCTTTTCATTCGATCGAATGCTTTTCATTCGATCGAATGCTTTTCATTCGATCGAATGCTTACAATCGTTCGAACGAATGCTTACAATCGTTCGAACGAATGGAAATCGTTCGATTTTTAGCGGTCGAAGGAATTCGAATGGTCGAATGGTCGAACGATTTGTATTCGAATCGAACGCGAACTCAAAATGCGAACGTCGCGCGACGTTCGCGAACATTCGGTGGACGCGAACGGTCGAAGTTCGCGCAAACAAGTTCGCCGGCGAACAGTTCGCTACATCCCTAATGCTTGATGAGTATATGCTCTGTATTTTTATTTTACCATGAAGTACCCAGTAACATTTTTATAGCTATTTTCAGGTCATTATTAAAGGAACAGTGAACGTTATATATCATTTTACAAGTGCATTTACGTAAGCACAGAACAATATGAAAACTTCCCAGCTTTATACAAGAAAACATCTGTCTCTCTCTATGTATCAGCTCCTTTTCCCACAGAAGATCTGCTTTCCCAGCCACCCCAAGCTTTGCATGACCTTTGCCTCATCATTTGCATGGCCAGTTAAAGGAAATAGACGCGATATATATATATATATAATAAATCGAAATATATACACTCAGAAATATTTCAAGCTTTAGGTTCAACAAAAGCAAAATAAAGTCAGCTGCAAAGAAAAAAAAAGTCCACTATTTTCCAATCTGGTAGAAAGCTTTTAACTATACTTGTAGAGTTCAATGCAGAAATCACAAGTGTGAATCCATAAATGATAGTTTCATGACAAAGAACAGAAGGACAATCCTAAAAGGGCCATGAATTAAATGCTGTGTAATTTCTGTAATATTTTAAACAAAGCCATTCATTATGCATATTGACATTTCATTAGAGAAGAGAAATACAGTTTGGCACCCTTTTCAGCAAATATATTTTCCAGCTTCATGGATACTTACTCTATCCCCTTTCCTTGCTGTTGCTATAGGGACAAGTTGGGCAAGGGCCCCTCAAACTGCCACACTCAGCTGTCATCCTTTCACCCTAAAAGCCTTATAATTGCTTTTATTTGCATATGACAATTAGGCAGGATGGCTCCCAGTGAGAGAACAAACCTTTCTCTCCTCAAGTGCGTTCAACAGCAGCCTGTAATTCTTTTTTTTTAAAAAATATACTCTCTATGTGGCAGGGCAGAAAATGGAACGATGGGTCCTTTTATCTGATTGTAAGCAATTTACAAAAGAAAACATCCTTTTTTAAGACACAAAAAGGCCTCTCTTAAGTGAAACTATAAATATGTGGGCCATTTACAATCACATAATGTTGATCTGTTCATGAGCTAAATTTATAGATTATGAATGCTGAAAGCCCAATTAGTCTGAGCAATTAATCAGTTACAGCCCAGTCCTTATTGGACTTCTTAGTAAACCTGCAGTTTTTTTTTTCTATATCTTCAATCCAAGTACATGACTGTCCATAAGTTGCTTATTACTCCCTGTACGCCTTACTTTTGCTTTGGTTAGTTTGCAATTTCTAGTGTTCGTTTTTTCCCACCAGGGCCAGGAATTTGAGGACACTGAGGCAGACGAGCTGGTTTGTCTGATGTGTCATACATTATTAACTCTGACAATGGAGGTCAAACTGCCTATGATTTTGCTTCCTTTGGCCTTTGCTTTTTGCAGACAAAAACTTAGAGAGGAGAAGGATAAACGGGTATATATTTTGTCTAATTCTCATATTGCTGCTTTACGGTACACAACAATGTGTTGATAGACTGTGTCATGAAAACTGTTCTTAGACCTGAAAAGGTCACCAAAAAGTTTCCCTTATGTATTACAAATGAAAGACGGCTTAAAAAGCTCCTTCTAACTTTCTATTTCTCCCTAAAAGCATATGAAATATTATGAGATAAAAATAGAAGTCAAAATAAAAAAAAGAAACAATCATGCATGAAATATAGTAAACGAAACAAAAAAAGTAATTATGTGTCTACAGCAAGATGTTCAAGTGAAGTCTTCTAACTTAAACTCAAGATTCTATGTCTATACAACAAGAATACTCAATACTACCATATTAAACCAAAGGCCTCCATGACTATATAGCAAGAGGTTACATTTTCCAGCTAAAGATTCCAAGCTTCCATTTATATGTATATAGGAAGAGGTGCAAGAATGAATGTATAAACTAGGGATACTCTGATCCAGGCTTTGGTTCAGGATTCTGCCTTTTCAGCAGGATCCGAGTCCGAGTCCTTGTGCCTGGCCGAACCAAATCAAAATTTGTAAATGTACATTAGGGACGGGAAGAGAAATCATGTGACTTTTGTCACAAAACAATAAAGTAAGACATTTTTTTCCACTTTTTCCTTTACCAACCCAAATTTGCATATGCAATTTAGGATTTAAATTTGTTTCGGTATTCCGCTGAATCTTTCATGAAGAATTTGGGGATTCGGCCGAATTCCAAATAGTGGTTCATCCTTAGTATAAACTGCAAAGTTTCCTGTGTTTTCAGCAAGAAGTCCAAATGGTCCAGCTTAGGATTCTTGGCTTCTAAAGTCAAGATTCTAGGTGTGTGTACAGGAAGAGGTACAAATTCTCCAGCTGAATACTACAAAGTTCCACATGTCACACTGGAGAATATAGTTCTGTTTTATACATTGTTGGGTGGAGGTTTGAATAGAGCTCATCGTTTTTGACATATGTAAGAAAGCATAAGTTAACATGATGGAGAATTTGCATATGTACCTTTCCTTACCTTTATGTTAGTGAGTGAAAGACAAAAAGGCCACCTTGGATAAACTGTAGCATAGGGTCAAAATTATAACGGAAACAAGGGAAGGGAAGTGGTTAGTGTTGGGATGTCAACTATATCTACTCAGTTTTTATGTCCCCAAAAGACAAAGGGGCCCATTCATTAAGTTCGAGTGAAGGAATAGAAGAAAAAAAACTTCGAATTTCGAAGTGTTTTTTTGGCTACTTCGACCATCGAATGGGCTACTTCGACCTTCGACTACGACTTTGACTTTGAATCGAAGGATTCAAACTAAAAATCGTTCGACTATTTGACCATTGGATAGTCTAAGTACTGTTTTTTTAAGAAAAAACTTTGACCCCCTAGTTCGCCACCTAAAAGCTACCGAGCTCAATGTTAGCCTATGGGGAACGTCCCCATAAGCTTGCCTAACTTTTTTTGGTCGAAGGATAATCCTTCGATCGTTGGATTAAAATCCTTAGATTCATTCGATCGAAGTATTTGCGCAAAATCCTTCGACTTCGATATTCGAAGTCGAAGGATTTTCATTCCCCAGTCGAATATCGAGGGTTAATTAACCCTCGATATTCGACCCTTGATGAATTTGCCCCAAAGTGTTAGTAAAAAGTAGATCTCAAATAACATTTTTCTCTGACACTTGATATCAGAATGTTAAAGTAAAAACAGAGTTTCCATCTTCATCCTGACAAATTGCAAAGAGCTTGTCATTTAAATATAACAATATATTTGTGTAATTAATTTCATACTCTTTCTCTGGACACTTGTCATGAAGTGGTGGTTCATCTTTGAGTTAACTTTTAGTATGATATAGAGAGTGATATTCTGAGACAATTTGCAATTGGTTTTCATTTTTTATTATTTGTGTTTGTTGAGTTATTTAGCTTTTTATTCAACAGCTCTCCAGTTTGCAATTCCCACAATCTTGTTGCTATTGTCCAAATTACCCTAGCAACTATGCATTGCTTGAATAAGAGACTGCAATATGAACAGTAGGTAGGCTAAATAGAAAGATGAGTAATAAAAAGTGGCCATAACAATACATTTGTAGCCTTACAGATCATTTATAGTGATGGGCGAATAAATTTGCCAGATGCAAAATCGCTGCAAATTTCCAAGTTTCACCTCTGGCGAATAAATTCATGAAACTGGCACAAACATTGTTCAGACCTCAATGACTTTAACACCGGGGTCAAAATTGGCGTGGGCATCAAAATTCCCAGCTCGCAAATTTTTCATTGCTTTGCAAATTTTGCTGGAAATTCATGGGTTTTTTTGGCGAAACGAATCGGGACAAATTCGCCCATCACTAAACATTTTTTTTTTTGATGGGGTCAATGACCCCCATTTGAAAGCTGGAAAGAGTCAGAAGAAAAAGGCAAATAATTAGAAAACTAAAAAATAACAAAGACCAACTGAAACATTGCTTAGAATTAGCCATTCTATAATGTACTATAACGTAACCACCCCTTTAATTGTTCCCTTTTATAAGGCTTAGCAAAGATGCCGCTAGGTAGACTATACCGACAGAAAGTGATCACTATGGAAGAAAAGCCGAAATTTCACCTCAGTTCAACCTGACATTACTCTGTAGACCATGCTGTGGTTTTCTGCTTTAGATTTGTTGGTATATAGAACATTAAACATGTAACTGCTCAATTCAAAGATAGTTGAAATCTATAAAAAAGTGTAACTGTAGACTTATCTAATATTGCTGGTTTGAATTTATACCATTGCACATCTCTGCCAAGGATATTTTTTGCCAATAACTACCAGTGATTACAGCATGGCTGACTCTCTATTGAGGGATATGAGGGAAGACCTGCTATATCATTTTCTGAATGATTCCTTAATGAATGTTTGCTGCAGGGCATCTATTTTTTAGTAGGCTGATCTAAATGCGAGCATAATGTCGGCTGGATTTCCCATAGTGAATGAAGCAAGTTTACAAAAAAAGCTTCCCTATGACATAATCACCAAACTGAGAAGCAATAAACAATTAGTAAGTGCAACATGTGCAGCCCATCAGAATAGTGGAAGACAATGGTGTTTTCAGTGTTTCACTCCCATTGCAAAACATATAATGATGAATAAAAATCTGTAATGTACGTACTTGGAAAATAGCCCCAAACCAGATTTGACAATGAGCTTATTCTGGAGAAATGCAAATTGCAGGAAAATCACCGGCTATTATCATTGCTTGAAGCTCTCCTTTTAGAGCCAGCTTTAGGATACTTCTCAAGTCTGCGGTTCTATCCAAAGCAGATTGTTGGGAAACTGTGTGAGTGTGTGTGTTTTGTTCTTCAGTTGATAACTTTTCTTTATGGTCCCCAAACACATCTTATGCTACTTGATTATGCCCCCAAAAACTCTGCTGTACCCTATACTTTACAGACTTCACATTTAGCCATGTACTTGACTGATTTGGAGTGTGAGTATGGAAAACAACTTATTCTACCATGTTATAATAAACATTTTACATTTTTTTTTAAAAACTCAATACTTTCATGATCATTGTATAGATCAAAGGATGCCAAATTATATTATTGTTAGGCCTAGCAGCCAGAGGCCCTGCAACTAGAAGGACGCTCAAGTCCTAATGTTATGTCTGTGCCCAGGAACTAACAGGCACTTGCCCGCATGATGGCATAATGCAGGAGGGCCCATACTTTAGAAATGCGGGGTCTACTTTTAGTGATGTTGTGCCATTATGATATACATCCATAATATCACTATTAGCATTCTGATCTCTGGAAAATATGAATTAAATATTATATTACTCTATTAAAAACAACTATTTCTTATGTAGCTTTAACAGAATAAATATCTGAATGAAAAGAATAAAACAGCAGGGTAACTTAGTCAAGCTGTTTGCCGACAGTGTCAACAAACAGCTTGTTGACACTGACATCAGAACTCACCGTTTATAACTGATTACATCAGAACTCACCGTTATAAGGATATCATTTACAAGATATTCATGGCTTTTGTGTATTATAAGGATATTATAAGTTACAGAGGAGTTCCATGACCATATAAAAGCACAAGGCCTAAGACTGAGTGTTTTTATACACTCTACACTTCTAATATCCTTGTATTTTGAAACAGGGGGGGTACTTTATTTATTATAATACACATGTTTCAGTGAGTCATGTGACAGAAATGACATCAGAATTCACCGTTATATAGTGAATAAAGTACCCCCTTTTATAAGGATATTATAAGTTACCGAGGAGTTTCATGACCATATAAAAACACGAGGCCTAAGGCCGAGTGTTTTTATACAGGTCATGGAACTCCTCGGTAACTTATAATATGCTTATATTTTACAAGAGGGGGTACTTTATTTATTATAATACACGAATTTCAGTGAGTCATGTGACAGAAATGACATCAGAACTCACCGTTTATAACTGATGACATCAGAACTCACCGTTTATAAGGATATAATTTACAGGATATTGCTGTAATGGCTTTTGTGTATCATAAGGATATAATTTACAAGATATTCATGGCTTTTGTGTATTATAAGGATATTATAAGTTCCAGAGGAGTTCCATGACCATATAAAATCACAAGGCCTAAGACTGAGTGTTTTTATACACTCTACACTTCTCATATCCTTGTATTTTGAAACAGGGGGGTACTTTATTTATTATAATACACAAGTTTCATTGAGTCATGTGACAAAAATGACATCAGAACTCACCGTTTATAACTGATGACACCAGAACTCACCGTTATAAGGATATAATTTACAAGATATTCATGGCTTTTGTGTATTATAAGGATATTATAAGTTACAGAGGAGTTCCATCACCATATAAAAGCAAGAGGCCTAAAACTGAGTGTTTTTATACAATCTACACTTCTAATATCCTTGTATTTTGAAACAGGGGTTACTTTATTTATTATAATACACAGGTTTCAGTGAGTCATGTGACAGAAATACTCTGATTATAACCGATGACATCACTAAGCACCGTTTATAAGGATATATTTTACAGGATATTTATGGCTCTTATATAAGTTTATAGCTAGTGATGGGCGAATTTGCGCCGTTTCGCTTCGCCTAAAAATTCGCGAATTTCGTGCGGAATTCGCGAAACGGCGAAAAATTCGCGAAACGGCGCCGGCGTCTCGTTTTTGACGCCGGCGCCCGTTTTTCGACGCCGGCGCCCGTTTTTGACGCCGGAGCCAGTTTTTTGCGCCGCCGTCCGTTTTTTCGGAAAATTTTTTTTTCACGCCGGCGAATGTTTGCCGCGAATTTTCGCGGGTGTTTTGCGAATTTATTCGCTGGCGGCGAAACGCGCAAATTCGCCGCGAATTCGCGCCTGGCGAATAAATTCGCCCATCACTATTTATAGCTTCTGGCATATAATGAATGCAGATCAGCCCTAGACTCACCATATCTCGGCTCGCAGCCCTCAATGCTGATGCCAAGCTATCTTGCACTGAGATTGACGTCATTATGCACTAACTCGTTTTTCTGGACCTTTTGAAAGTGACGCCTTGTATTTTTTCTCGACTTAATCCTCTTTTTGTTCTCTTTTTTTCATGAGTTTTACATACAATAAAAAAAATGTTTATTGCAATGTATGTTTTAAACCTAAACTGCTAAGAGATTTGATAATTTATACCTGTTCTGGATAGATAAGCCAGTGAATGTTGAAGGTTTTATAATACCATATTATGTGCTGTAGCCCACAAAGGTTGCAGGGGTTAAACACCAGCACCTTCACTGCTGAGTGTGTCACTGAGAGTCTTTTAGCTGGAACAAAGTGTATCTATCATTTCTCTCCCTCGCACAATTCTCATCTCCTCTTAGCTGCAAGTGCTGATGAAATGAAGCTGTCACTCAGAGCTGCTCAGGGACTTGTCAATCAAGCATTGAGTCTTCTCATTGTGATGGGTCAGCTTGGGTTCCCCTGAAAGAGCCGTCCGTGCCAGAGGGGTTTTATTCTTTCTGTAGGAATTCTGAATTTTAATGAAACTCCAAATCTCTCAATAAAGGCTGGTGCTGCAGTTCTAATCCAGCCCACATGCAATTGAAATGTGTATTTTATTTCATTTTCCCAGCCTTGTATTTCGGACTTTCCAGGCACTACATAAAGAGTTATTTTACATTGTGTGAACTTGCAAAGAGAGCGCCAGCATGTGTTAGTTACACTCAAAAAAATGAAAGGTCACAATTCCTTGGGTAAACAGCCGCGCTGCGTACTGTCAGTACTACTAACCCTATACATATTAAATAGCAGTGCGTGTAGGAGGTCCAAGTTTGTATGTATATAAAATATATATGTGTTTCCACACACAGATCAACTGTGTCGAACCTTTGCTACAAGTGGAAATGTTACAAATGGCTAAATATATATTTTTATCATTTTAAAGGGGCAGTTTACCTTCAAAAATCTCTCAAATATTACCCTAGAAATATTGTTATTTTATGTTTTTTAAAGTTTGCAGTATCATTTACATTCTTTGGGAGTAAATATGGTTATTCGGTGCCACTGGCTATTTAGTACAATTTATTGTTGCAATCATTTTTGCCCTTACTTGCATGCATATACTAAGGGGCTGATTCACTAAGGGTCGAATATCGAGGGTTAATTAACCCTCCATATTCGACTAGGAATTGAAATCCTTCGACTTCGAATATCGAAGTCGAAGAATTTAGCACAGATAGTTCGATCGAACGATAAAATCCTTCGAATCGGAAGGATTTTAATCCAACGATCGAAGGAATATCCTTCGATCAAAAAAACTTAGGAAAGCCTATGGGGACCTTCCCCATAGGCTAACATTGACTTCGGTAGCTTTTAGCTGCTGAACTAGGGGGTCGAAGTTTTTTTTAAAGAGACAGTACTTCGACTATCGAATGGTCGAATAGTCGAACGATTTTTACTTCGAATCCTTAGATTCGAAGTCGTAGTCAATGTTGAAGGTCGAAGTAGCCCATTCGATGGTCGAAGTAGCCCAAAAAATACTTCGAAATTCAAAGTTTTTTTACTTCGAATCCTTCACTCGAATTTAGTGAATCGGCCCCTAAGAGTGCCTGTTCTTGTCAGTTTCTGTTCTTGCTGCAACATGGAGGTTTTTAGAGCAATCTGCATTTTTTTTTCACAGTACAGCTTTTTTCTATGTTCCCTTGAAATTTGATGTGATGTGGTTGCTATAAAAATTATTTAAAAATAAAAATGTAAACATTTTAAAAATGTAATTATTGTATTACTTAATAGTGTTAAAAAGTTGAAAGGATAAAAGGTTGGAGATTGTAGTAACCAGCTTTTAGTGATGGGTGAATATGTTGATGGGTGAATTTGGGGTGTTTCACTTCGCTAAAAAATTCGCAAATTTCCAGTGAAATTCGCAAATATCCCGTGAAATTCGTGAAACGGCAAAGAATTTGCCAAACGGCACCGGCGTCCGTTTTTTTTGGACACAAAAAAACTGACGCCGGTGTCATTTTAGATTTTAGAGGCAGTTTCGCGAATGTATTCGCCGGCGGCGAATCCCGGGAATTCACCGCAAATTCACTCTTGGCGAATACATTCGCCCATCACTAATGGCCATTAGTGATGGGTGAATTTTTTTATAGTCTAATTAGATTATTATGGGTATATATATATCCCATATATGATGCCAAACATTAATAAAAGTACAATATAGAGCCATTTACAAATTATCAATATCTTTTAGCAATCATTAATGGGAGACATCTCTATACCAAGCCATGTTCAAATCGGGAATTCCTGCTTACGATCGGCATGAGTGACTAATAATTTGGAAGGATGTTTAAAGGAATAGCTCAGTGTGAAAATAAAAACTGTGTAAATAGATAGGCTGTGCAAAATAAAAAATGTTTCTAATATAGTTAGTTTGTCAAAAATGTAATGTACAAAGGCTGGAGTGAACAGATGTCTAATAAAACAGCCAGAATCCAACTTCCTGCTTTTCAGCTCTATAACTCTGAGTTAGTCAGCGACTTGAAGGGGGGCCACATGGTACATTTCTGTTCATTGAGTTTGTAATTGATCCTCAGCATTCAGCTCAGATTCAAAAGCAACAGATATGACCCATGTGGCCCCCCTCAAGTCTCTGATTGGTTACTGCCTGGTAGTCAGGGTAACCAGTCAGAGTTAACCAAGAGAGCTGAAAAGCAGGAAGTTGGGTTCTGACTGACAAGTTATACATCAAATCGCTCCAGCCTTTATACATTACATTTTTGGCTAACTAACTATATTAGAAACATTTTTTATTTTGCACAGCCTATCTATTTACCCAGTTTTTATTTTTACACTGAACAATTCCTTTAAACTGAACTCTAACACCCTATTGAACAGAATGTGCCTGGCTACTATTCTGATGAAGTGACACATTCATTACCTGCCCCTATTTTTTATAAGTAAACTTTTATAAGTGACTTTATATATATATATTGTATTTACTAAACACACCTCAATTATTTATTCTTTAAATTACATGTATAAGGGTTGATGATGAACACATACAAAGAAACAATATATGCATGAAAATTGTGCTCCGCGTTTATAGCATGTTTTCCCAGAGAATAATGTTATTTCACCACCAACATTTGCTTGGCAATTTTAATATTTCTCTGGGTCTTTGCTTTAAATTCCCTTAGCTGAATCACATGGCTTCATAGGCACAGATGAAAAAACAGATGCTAAGTCATAATTTATGACTGGCTTCTGGTCTTAGTTGGATTTTTCTATGCAGGGACCTCTCAAAAATACCTATCCATATTAGCATATTAATTGTGGGAATATAAAAATAGTTAAAACAAAATAAAACAGAGGAGGAAATTTCATTTTAATTTTGATTGCTTAATTAATTTACAGTTATCTGAGTTTTCTGATGCCTTACGGAGCATAATACAGCTCTCAAGTACATCAGAATAGCCCTGTCCATCAGGCTTTGTTGGATGAATTTCCAAGGGATACCCAAGGAAAATAATAAAGTTTTCATCTGCAGTAAAAAACTATTAGAAGGCACAGACTAGAGGCAGAACAGTCAATTATTTTCTTGCTGTCAGTTTTGGAACAAATATTGGAACATTTGGTGCATAAAGTTTGGTGTATCATTTCTTATTTCATTTTGAGCTTGGGATTCCTGCTTTAAATGGATTTCTAGATTTATTGTGTAAATCTATCTTAACTTAGATGGTATGAGCATGAATTACATTAGCCCCTTTCTCTCAGCTGGGTTCTAACCATGCTGTGTGGATGATGGGATGGGTATTGTGGAGCTACACTTCTCTGTTGCACAAATCAGGTATTTAAGTTCTTAAGCAGCATATAAGGTTTATTTAACACAGAAAAGTGTATTCACATAGTACAAATGATGGCAATGATGAAGAATGGTTTGCAGCAATATTTTAATA
Organism: Xenopus laevis; assembly: GCF_017654675.1. Taxonomy (NCBI): domain Eukaryota; kingdom Metazoa; phylum Chordata; class Amphibia; order Anura; family Pipidae; genus Xenopus; species Xenopus laevis. Next base: position 120,376,601 of record NC_054375.1, on the reverse strand, counting down.
CAGAGCTGAACACTTGCATCATTGTGGATGTTACTTGGTAGGTGTAAGATACACCTTTAGGTCTATAAGATCCCCTCCAGCAGAAACCTCAGGCAATAAATACTAGCCTGAATCCCTTTTCTTACTTTGGTCCTTTCACTTTAGCACAGAGACAGACGAGAAGATTCTGGGGGATTTAGTCGTCCGGCGACAAATCGCCTCTTCTTTGGGCGACTAATCTCCCTGGACTGCCTCCCTAGTGGCTAGAATATAAATTGCCGGTGGGATGGCACTCGGATAGCTTTGTTTTCCGAAGTCACCCAAAGCTCACGAGGAAACTTCAGGCAACTGCGGAAAATGAAGTGCTCCAAGTGCCATCCCTCTGGCGAACTAGATTCTAGCCGCTGGGGAGGCAGTTCAGGGAGATCAGGCACCCGAAGTAGAGGCAGTTTGTCGCCAGCGACTGATCTCCCCGAATCTTCTCGTCTGTCTCTGCCCTTAAGGACAGTATTGCCTGCAATACCTACCTCCAGCTAACAGTCCTGTTGGAGCTTAGTGCTGCTCTTTCTAGCTAAAGCTGCCTAACCTTTCCTAGAATGTACATTGACAATGCTAATCCTATACCTGTCTAGTCACCCTGTTCACAGTTCTCTGTTTCCTGACTAAACTAGAGGTTGCTTATTTAGGGCACTTTTCTTTCTGGGGTCTGGTCCCATGCTCCACCTTAGACATCCACCTTAGTCAGTTGCTATATTAAAGTTTAACAGGAAATAGTCCTACCTCCCTGGGCCTATAGGGCAATAACTATCCCAGCCAGTTTACTATGGATACAAGGACCAGGGAGAATTAGTCTAGTAGGAGACCAAACCATAGAGAAACTAAATCCTATTAACAATTGATGCCCCTTACATTAACAGAAGGAAAAAAAAAACCTTCTAATCACTTTTCTTGTCTCTAAAACAATCACTTTAATTCATTTTGTGATAGAAAACAAGGCACCTCCCACTAAAAGATACATACTGTAAGGCAAGAACTTTGTCTAAATTGATTTCATTTAGCACATACCTTTCATATTACATTGTAGATTTACATTAATTCACTGTAAGAATCATTTCATCTTATTCTTTTTGTTTCCTTTTATAAGTGTGCGTGTGATGCTCAGTTCTTGCTGTCAGAACCATCACAAAAAATAATCTGTCTCTTCGTGCTTTATCCTTGCTTCAGCTTTTGGAGTCCTAATGTGATATAATTGAATCAATTTTGTTGTCTAAAATAACTCGCTCTAATGTTCCAGTGACAGAACATGCTGGTCAGTGTGACAAGTTAAAAGTAATTCGGTGGTCATTTGAACTGTTTTTCAGATGGCGGGTTGCAAAAAATTGTTCATCAACTCATCTCAACTTCAAATAAAACTACTGGAATCCTATGAAGGATGAGAAATACCCTGGAAGGAGAGAGGGGGGAAAAGGAATTTAAAGGTTCTGCTCACTTGGTATATCATGATTATTATTGTGTTTATTTAGCACATACCTAACTTTGTTTAACTATATGAGAAGTCTTCAAAAACAAGAGACTGAAGCTAAATTAATAGAAGGCTTTACATTGAAAATAGAAAATTTAATTCCCACCAATCCGTACCAATCACTCAATTGATGTATCTCCTTCATGTCATGGTTCTCTAATTATGATATAAGTTATGATATAAGTTATTGGGTATCACTAGACAAAAAAACAGCTCTACCATTGCAATGTCCCCCCTTGTTTTTGTTGTGTCTTTGCAATCCCCCCCACTGGTTAGTGGGCATTTTAGTTAATAAACCTTTGAAAGCAGGAATTGAAAGCAAGCTGTGTCTGCACAAGAAGCAGTATAAGTATCCATTCATTTGTACAGCATATGAAAAGGACAACAAAAAGATAAAGGTTTTGTTGCTTTGCATGTTCACAACCAGAATCACGGGGCAAATGGAGAAGAAAGAAAGGTAAGTATCAGTCTCTCCATGTCTGGTAAAAACAAAAACTGACTTTATCAAGTCCTGTTGATTTGGACCTACCACTAATAGATACTCTAACTTTTTTTTGTTACAAATATAATCTCAGGATGGACCAATGAGGAGAGAGATATTAAAGCCAGACTAGGTCAAACCAATAAGAAACTGGTGCAGTACCAAATCAGGAGGCAAAACAAGTTCAAAACAGGTCTGGGTGATATCCAAGAAAAACTCTGTAAAACAACTCAGGTGAGACAATGGTGAGACTAAGAAGGACTATCTATCTATCTATCTATCTATCTATCTATCTATCTATCTATCATCTATCTATTATCTATCTACCTATCTATCATCTATCTATCATCTATCTATCTATCTATCTATCTATCTATCTATCTATCTATCTATCTATCTATCTATCTATCATCTATCTATCATCTATCTATCTATCTATCTATCATCTATCTATTATCTATCTATCTACCTATCTATCATCTATCTATTATCTATCTATCTACCTATCTATCATCTATCTATTATCTATCTATCTATCTATCTATCTATCTATCTATCATCTATCTATTATCTATCTACCTATCTATCATCTATCTATTATCTATCTATCTATCTATCTATCTATCTATCTATCTATCTATCTATCTATCTATCTATCTATCTATCTATCTATCATTATCTATCAATCTATCTATCTATCATCTATCTATCTATCATCTATCTACCTATCTATCATCTATCTATCTATCTATCTATCTATCTATCTATCTATCTATCTATCTATCTATCTATATATCATCTATCTATTATCTATCTATCTACCTATCTACCTATCTATCATCTATCTATCTATCTATCTATCTATCTATCTATCTATCTATCTATCTGTCTATCATCTATCTATCTATCTATCTATCTATCTATTATCTATTATCTATCAATCTATCTATCTATCATCTATCTATCTCTCTATTATCTATCTATCTATCTATCTATTAAAAGTTTTTCCGCAAGTTTTTCCGCAATCCAATTAAATGGATTTTTTTATAAATAAATAAGCTAAAATTGGGCATGGGAGATTGGTCGTGGTTTTGTTATTTTTAATAAAATATGAGATGCATTTGGATTTTAGTAAATAACCCCCACAAAATAGGGAAGTTCTAAAAACTGATTTAATCTCACCATTCTATCTATCTATCTATCTATCTATTATCTATCGATCTATCTATTATTTATCTATCTATCTGTCTGTCTGTCTGTCCGTCCGTCCGTCCGTCCGTCCGTCCGTCTGTCTGTCTGTCTGTCTATCTATCGTCTATCCTGGCACAATACTGCATGCATGGTGGACAGATGCTCACAACTGGATTTATATATGAAGAAAAAAATTATATTGGTCTTGGAGAGTAGTAGATTTCTCATAAAGGTAGTTTAATATATACATACATCAATCAACAACATAACAAAAAAAAGTAAGTTCTTAAAATTCATAAGTCTTGCAACTACATAGATTAGTGATACCTTAGTTGGGATCAAGTACAAGTTGCTGTTTTATTATAACAGGAAATAGGAAATCATTTTTAAAAACAATTTTTAATAATTTTATTAAAAAGGAGCCTATGGGAGATGGTCTTTCTGTAATTCTGAGCTTTCAGGATAAAGGGTGTCCGGATAATGAATCTCATACCTGTATTCAGATTTTATGTGCTTCAGTTAACTGGATGGACAAGGCTGTCTTAGTTAATGTTAAAATAGAGTAAATTGGGGTCATTTGAACTATGTCATATTGGTTGTTATAGCAATTAAATGAATATAAGAAGATTAGTATGCCCTTAAGGCAAATAAGGATTGCCTTATCAAGAATTAAGCTTTTATTAAGTACAGTTCATTTATTCATACTATTTTCCTTTTTTAATTAACTGAGCTCTGACCTTCAAAACAACATGATTCCTAATCCAGATTTAGTTATATTTGCCATTTTGTTTGAATCACTTCCAAAGGAACCTCATGTGCTCAATATATTAGAGGTATTCCTGGGGTCCATCGTTGATAAGGAAAATACTTCTGTAAAATTCACTTATCTTACAAACTCAGGCATTCTTTCTTTTAAGGGTAGAGAGGCTATATTTTTAAAGCGGCCTTGGCATCGATTGATGCAGCTTCCTGTTGCACTCTACAGTCCCTTTATGAACAGTAGGGGCAAGGTATAGTAATAACTCATCTTGAAAATTGCCTTTCTCCAACAGTGCTCCAGAACAGTGCTATTGAGACTTAAAAATGTAGGCATAATACTAGATTTGGCATTTAAACAAAAGTTATTTGACAAATGGAAGAGATTTTAGATTAGTGTACAGTGTAAAGAGCTATAAGTGAAGTAGAAAGTTCAGGGTTGGATGCATGCGCTAAAAATATTTATAGGGACCTTGATTATTTAAAGCTTTGAAAGCCATCATAAATATAAAAATATAATGTGCCTAGTCTGCCTCTATACTAGACATGCAATCCTTATGTATATGTAATGGATTTTTTTGGGCTATTTAAGCACAAAATGGTTAATGTACAGCTTGATCAGCAACCAGAAGCCAAAGAGGAAGATTCAACCCTTCTCACTCACTATACCAAAGTGTGACAGGATGTGGTCACAACACCTCTTGGCCAATAACTGGGATATGTAAATTACAACTAGATACATGTAAATCTGCCCAGCAACTAGGATGATCAGGAAGTATAGGGATTTAAAGCATACCTCCCAATTGTCCTGTTTTCAGAGGGACAGACCCTCTTTTGACAGCTCAACCCGCAGTCCCTCATTTGTACTGGAAAGTCCTGTTTTTTCTCTGCACTGAACAGCCAGAAATAAAAACAAAGTTTCTTTTGGCAGAGAGCCCAGAACAGCCACAGCAGCAGATAAGATACTTTAGTTACAATGTCAAGATAAGCAAATAAGTAATTGTAACAATATAAGATAACAGGTCCCTTGGGAGAAGTTAGACTCACAGCTTAAAGGGCAATTCACCTTCATTAGCAAAACTGCAATAACTGAAAAAACCACAGCAATATGTTCAAACTTTCATAACCTGCTAAATTTTGTAAAATGAACATGGTAATTAGGGGCATGGTCACAAAATGGTCGTGGTCAAAAATTGTCGCTCTACACGCACCAACTTTTTTCTCCCTCCTTTTATTTCCAAAATGTTGGGAGGTATGTTAAAGCAATAGGGCAAATTAACCCTATGGGTCCCTACATATGTTAGGATAATATTTTAGGTGTATTGTGAAGGTCAGTCCACAGCTTTAACATGTGCTAACATTAATGAAGTTATTCTTAACCTTTAGGTACACATTGTGTGGGTTAGCTATCTTGTTTGTTAGATAAAGTATTTTTTATAGCTGTATTAGTATTCATTTTGTAAAAATATTGAAAGTTGGGGTTCTGCAGACTGGGGCAGAAAACCTCAAAAGTTCCATAATTAGTTTTAGTTTTGCTGTAGCATAATAAAAATAATGCACTTGAAATATGAGAAGAGAAATTACTGCATGGTTCAGCCTTCAACTTTTTGCTATGAGGATTGGTCATACCTCCAGTTCAACCATTAAAGCCAATACAATGTTACTCTCTATAATTGATTGATAAGATTTTCTTACTTATATACACACCTCAACTGGTTGCTGCAAGACAGTTGTGTCCATAATTAAAGGTTAATTTATTTATGTTTCTCAAAGCCCTTCTTTACTTGCTAAGGTAGTGTTTGGCAGACTTTTCCCTACTGAGTAGAGTGATGAAGTGAGAGTGCTCTTCATACAGAATGTATTTCCTAAGGTTGGTGGCACACGCTACTACTTGGGTAGAAGGAAACTTTGGGTGACTTCAGAAAACCAAAATGATCCGAGTGCCATCCCGTTGGCAATTTACATTCTAGCCGGCGGGAAGGCATTTAGGGGAGATTAGTCACCCGAAGAAGAGTCAATTTGTTGCTGGGCGACTAATCTCCGCCAGAAGCCATGTGTGCCACTTCTCTAACATGTAGATATGTTTACTGTGTGATGCAATGTTTCGGGGAGGACACCTTGGTCAAGCATCTACTCAAATGCCCACTTCTCTAACACAACAGGACAGAGGTTCCCAAACTGTGAGGATTGGTCTCTTTTGAGAGGGGAAGGGAGTGTGGAGCAGAGGTGGGGCGGGACAACAATTAGGGTGAGATCAGACGTGAAAGCCTTTTAGCTTTCTGATATACCCCTGAAAACCCAACTAGGAGGTCAGTTAGGGTGGGGTTTGGGGTAAACAAATGTATTCTGTCCTAGATATTCTTGGGACAATGACTGAATGGTTGATGCACCAATGATTTCTTATATGTGTACCTTTGTTATAAGCTAAGGGGGGGATGAAGATGTATTTATTTATACAAAAGTACTTGAACCAAAATGTCAGATGACAACTGTCAGAGGAGGTAGCTGACCCCAAAGACACAGCAGGAAGATGGCCCCCAATTCCAGAGATGCCCAGTGCAGCCATACAGACTGCCAGTCACTGTTAATGTTTAAATCTACATGCCCACACTTTATTTGTTTCAAAACTGATGTTTCATAAGGTGGTTGCAGATTTCTTGCACTGAGCAATGTTTTAAATGAGCTCGCCCATCTCATTAAGTTATGATTTTATATTGATTATTAATAAGCTTCAGTTTTTATGTGCAGTGCCTTTATTTTTGGAATAAATGGTTTCAGACGAATATTAACACATATGATAACCACCTCTAATTTGTAAATTGCATCAAGCTGTAAATGGATCAATGGCTAATACATAACAAGGAACATTACAGACATGTGATAATGCATCAAAGGGTACACAGGAGTAGATATGTTGCTGAAGAAAGACTTAATGGCTTGACAAAGGGCCTGCGTAGCCCGAAACGTTGCCTATGGCATTTAAGTAAAGGTTTACAAATTTTTCAAAAATACCGGAGTGCTGCTGCTTTATTTGCTACATGTATACTTTGCCCTGGCAGGGGGTACGGCGTGCACCCGGGGCTGCAAAGAGCCTAATCCGCTTCTCAAGCACACCTTATCTACATTTATTGAAGAAAGACTTACAGACTAATTGATTGACATGCTCTGCGCCTACTGGAGTTTTTTTTCTCATTTATCATACAGTTTCGACACAGCCATATTCTTCTTTATATCTCATTTTAAACACACCAATAAGACTAGGTCAACCATGGAGTCAGAGAAGAAAGAAGAGCAATATGTAACACTTATAAATACATTGAGTTGAATGCATGCCTCCTGTTTCTGCCAGTCATCAATGTGATGAGCATTCATTGCTATCTGTGCAAAATAAATTACTGTTCAGGACGAGGAAGGTGACAAGGAGGTCTATTCTCCCACTACAGTAATTCCTCGCCAAGAAAAATCATCGAAGTCGCACTCTCTGTGCCACAATCACTATCTCACTTGCAAATTAACACAAACAGCACTGCAACTGGTTTGCAGGAATACAATCTAGGTGTATGGGAATTTAGCCAAAATGGATGTTATTCTTTTTATTTTATGATTCTGTCACTTTAAGATTGACTTCTTAGTAATATGAAAGCACTGTTTTGTTATTCCTATTTTAGCACAGTCCTGAAATGAAGAATTCATATCTTTGAACTAAAAAAAAATCAATTAAACCTTTTTTAGTCTCCAATAAGGATTAATTTTTTTTATTTTTTGTAACTTATATTTTTATTATAGAGTCAACAAAAGCAATATACAATCGTACATTTAGGATGTTCTGGTCATCAACATTGTTAAAGGTAGGCATAAGTCATGTAATTATCGTTAGATAGCCAGTAATATTACAAAATAGATTAACATAGGGTACGGCTTATGAGGATTAATTATTATCTTAGTTGTAGTTAAGTACAAGGTACTGTTTTATTATTACAGAGAAAAAGGAAATCATCATTTTTAAACATTTTAATGGAGTGTATGCAAGAAGGCCTTTCTGTAATTTGGAGATTTCAGGATAATGAGTTTCTGAATAACTGATCCTATACCTGTATTATAAATATATATCTGACTCCTAAGATTGTTTTAGCATTGCTACTTATCTCACCAACACATAAATGATCATGTAGACCACACAAGTGTTTACAAATGTTATCCACTTCATGCTCCTTCTTGTTTAGATGAATTTTATTTTAAACAAATGTCTGTAATTTTAGTTTATAACATGGTGACGTCTTGTGGGTTGATCATGTAAGATATCATTCTCTATAAAGGAAAGAGAAACTCCCTGGATTCTTTGTAAGTGTTGGTTTTTATTGCACAGCTAACATCACACCCCATGTTGGTGGGAGAACTTAAACCAAAAGGAAGCTGGCAAACTCTACTTGTCATAAAAAATGAGACCAGCTTTTGGTAACAAGCAACCGTAATATTGCTATGTTTACAGCAGTGCTTCTATCAGAGTCATTGTCTTAGTCATCAATATCTTATGGAGGAGATAGTGCTCTAGTGCTTTACACAGATTATCCATCATTCGTCATTTCCACCTGTAGGGCATACAATCTAATGTCTCTATCACATTCCCTTAACACACCATGGTTAATTTCATCAAAAACCAATTCACCTGCCTGAATGTTTTTGGAGTGGGGAGGAACTGCAAAAAGAACACCTACTCATGCACAGGGAGAACATACAAACTCCTTGCAGGTAGTGCCCAAGTGACAGTTAAACTCAGGACCAGTAGTACTAACTAGTAAGCCACAATGTGTTACTCATATATTGACATTATAATCATAACAAGAGGGACAAACTGAATTAAAAAGAGCAGATTTTCCTGTCGTGGTATTGGAGTCATCAGTTCTACCATGGTGGGGAGGTATGACTATTATTTGTTTGGTTAGAGCTTGTGGATTGCACTTAAACAATATCAAAACAGCATGTATGTCCAAACTTGGGCCCGACTCTTGTTGAATTCAAAGAAAGAAATTCCCAATGCAAGGCCAATACATTTTTAATTTCTCCAGTAGTATATGGGGTCTGGGTGCCCCAGACCTACAGCTCAAGGTGAAGGTATCCAACGAAACAGAAAACAACAGGCACTCACAGATCCCAAAATCAGGCTTGTAAAATAACTTTATCTCAGGCTACAAAGTAAATTAATACATAGCCTTACACGTTTCATGCACTTGAGCACTAATCCTAGGCTCCCAATTCTTGTTCTACTATACCCCCAAACAATGTAGGTCTCTATAAAATTATATTGCATAAAACAGCTCATATGTAAAATCCTACTTCTTCTAAATAAACCATTTTCATTATAATATACTTTTTTAGTAGTATGTGCCATTGGGTAATGCTAAATAGAATATTGCCATTTTAAGAACTTAAGGCTGCCCCCTGGGATTCTACGATTCACAGTGCACACAAACAAACCACGGGCACACATACATGCTAGGTCACATGAGCCAATTATTGGAAACATTTCTGTCTTTTACTCCCACACTTCTTCCTGTTTCAGTCAGAGCTGCAGTATTTCTGGTCAGGGGATTTTCGAGAAAGCACACAGACTATAATATATATATATATATATATATATATATATATATATATATATATATATATATATATATATATATATATATATATATATATATATATATATATTCCAGTTAGATAAGATTCTTTAATGGACAACTAATTATAGGGTATAGTTTTCATTTTAGCTGGTGGCTATCAATAGAATTTTTTTTTTGCTATTGTACTTTACATCTTTCAAAAAAAAAATCTCAAATGATAATTTATTTATAAAAGATTATTGCCAATATAATAATGAAAGAAATGTAAAAAAAAAAAAACCCTCTCTGCTATGGGTAAGACCAGCATCACGGGATTCAGCGAGATGTTAGATCTGTAGATGTTTTGCTTTGGTCTGTCCCTTTAAATGTAAAGCTCAGGTCTATTAATATGCAGAATCGGTTTTCATTTGACCAAGCAACAAATGTATGTCTTCATATCCTCATTTTCACTTCTATCTATGAATATTTTAAAACCCTGATGTACACTAGACCATGTGGGGGTTTAAGCAAAGACTTATCACAGCATAAAACACCCTCATTTTTATCTTCTAGCTGAGGGCTTCTTTATCCTTATTCCAGGGTGTCATTTTAAATCGCATGCCAAAACTTGGGACTTGGCAGGGTTTGAAATATAATTTGCAATCTGCAGTGTTTGCTGGCTAGCCCTGCATCTGCCCCCCTCAATTCCCCCGCCCCCTCTCTCATTTTTTTAATTTTTTTTTTACCAGCCTGCCGCCTAATGTCAATAGGGGGCATCCCTCATCTGTCTAAAAGAAAAATAGCTTACTAATTAGAATTCAATTTGCCAGGAGCTTCTGAGTTTTCATGTTTATAGATTTCAAGCTTCTTTGTTTGAATGAAATCGCCAACTTTTTTTTACCCCCTCTCTATTTTCATTCTATCATCTCTTACCGCAATACGAGAAAGGAAAAGAACGTGTTTCAGATTCAATTGTTAGAACCTGCGCTCAGCTATAGCTATGTCAGGGTTATGGAATAAAACAGCTTTTCTGCCTTTTTTTTTAACTGGGGTATAGCCTGTGCTTAGCAAGGTTATTGTGCAAGTGTGGGTGACTGGCAGGATGTAAAAATGCCTTGTCTGTCTTCCCTGATGTTCAAATTCTGGGGGAAATCTGAAATGCTTTCACCAAACTCGCAGACAGATGGTTTAAGCTTGGATGAAATTCATTAGAATTAGATCACAGAAGCTTGTTGATAGCAGCATGTGAAATAGTACGGCTGATTTTTTTTTCTGTAGAAACCTCCCTCTGGTGTGGAGGGGAGGGAAATATATGTCAAAAATTGTCATCTTTTGCACTAATTTGTTTTCATGGCCCTGTAAAGGTTCTCATTTCCCCTGCTATTAAAATGTCACAATTAACTACAGTTTGTTCCCCCCCCGACATCCTTGTGGGGGGTTTTATTTTGGGACGACTTTGCTAATTTAAATACCAAAACACCAGTGTTTCCATCTGCTAGAAAAAAAAGGAATTCCACGTTGAGTGGACTTGCGCCTACAGGACTCTGCAAAATAAATAGAAAGGTCTCATCTCTTTCACGCAATTGGTTTCTTCTTAATAATTCTTCAAAGGGTCCTTAAAACAAAGGGCATTAGTCTCAGCCTAATTTCCTACACCAGGAAGCACCAACATAAGCTACAGTATGTAGTGGATAAATACAATAACTAATATTTTTCAGACACTCTTCCAATCTGAGGAGTGGTTTAGGATTGGAAGGAAGTGCTAGCCAATCAAAGTGCAAGTGCTGCCCAATCAAACCTGATGCTTACAGAGTGGAAATAAACATTATTTACTGTAGTTTGAAAGGGTAAGGAGAGAAATGATCTTAACTGTATTCAATACACAGTAAACCATAACATTCCCTGCAGATCCTTTATAATAATAAAAATGGATAAGGAAAAGTGTTTGCTTGGAATTGTACTGCTGTGCCATCCTTTATTGCTGAATGTATAATCTCTTGATCGAATTTAATCTGAATTAAAACAGAAATGCTCATTCTGAATATCCGATGATTTAGATATGTTATTCAAAATATTGAGATCTTTATTTCCAATCTTTTATTTCCAATATTTAAAAATCAGTAGCACCTTCTATCGATGATCATTATAGGTAGTGTTGCGTCAAGATGGCTTTTTTGACTGTAAAATGCTGACGAAAGGTTCTATAAAGTCAAACATTTTTATAGTTTCAGTCACATGTAAAAGTCCACGAACAGTTGTACAGAATTCTAAGCTGAGAAGTAACTTTTCAATTGGACTTCATTTGTTATTTTTTTATATGTCATCTTCTTCTGACTCTTTTCAGCTTTCAAATGGGGGTCATGGACAAATGCTCTGTAAGGCTACAAATGTATTTTTATTGCTACATTTATTACTCATGTTTCTATTCAGACCCTCTCCTATTCATATTCCAGTCTTTAATTCAATTTAAGGGTAATTTGTACTCTAGCAACCAGATTGCTAAAATTGCAAAAATTGCAATTGAGAGCTGCTGAACAAAAAGCTAAATAACAAAAAGACTACAAATAATAAAAAATCTAAACCAATTGCAAATTGTCTCCAAATATAACTCTCTACATCATACTAAAAGTTAATTTAAAGGTGAACAACCCCTTTAACAAAGAATTATTCCAACAGAATTCCATCTAGTTCAAATATTGTCTAGATATATATATATATAAGCTAGAATAAAAAATGTCTTATATTTTTTGTACATATTTGCCAGATTGGATTAAAAAGGACACACTGAGACCCCAACAGTGTCGGACTAGGATACCAGGGGCCCACCAGAAAACCTTAGGTTGAGGGCTCACTTTCCAAACTATTATACCTCCTCTCCTCACTCACCCTCTTTATTCTCCTAGTCTTTTTTCTCTACATACTATTCTCTATTCTTCGATTATTAAGCCTCTTTATCCCCATAAAGAAATAAAGAATGACCATTAAATAGGCAAAAGGTTAAAAGCAGGAGGGCCCACTGACACCTTGGACCACCGGGAGTTTTCCTGGTATCCCGGTGGGCCAGTCCGACATTGGACCCCAAGAAGAACCTGAGCAAACATTTTTGGGAGGTGGCACATTGACTTAGATTGTGGTGTCTTAACCAGTTTATGTCACCATTCTGTAGTAAAATGAATATGAATATGAGTAATAAAGTCACCAGACTGTGCATGTATGTACAAAGACTGTACAGGGAACATAGCTATCTGTATGAGAGCATATTAGATTTTTTTCTGGGGCTGTTCTTGCAATATTTAAGATCAGCAAAGCTCATCTGAATTACTTTTCCATACACTAGCCTCCTCTATCTGTTCTTGTTATAAAAAAAAAGTGGCAGCAGGCAGCATGGCAGAATGACCTAGAAGATGGCACTTGTCACCGGTGGGATTTCTTTTGTATTCTGCAGGCCTAATTTTATTTGAACTCAGTGTGGCCTCTGTCATATCTTCATTTTCTCTTCCACTCCAGGCTTCCCTTAGCCTAATCCTACATCATGCAAGCAGAGGCTCTGCACACCCATCTCTGAAAATCCATTCCGAAATGCCAAAGAAGAACCTTAATTTGAAAATTGGGATCAGAATTAAACAGCACGCTCTTGCAGCTGCATACAATTCCTTTCAGCTACAATATTCATGGCTGCAGCATTATGAGCCGGCTCTTTTGCCTGTGCATTTCAAATCCATCATTACTTTCGGTCTGAAAGGTGAGCGAGTTGATTAGTGCTGTAATGAAGTCCTTTGTGTTACTTATAGTCAATGTACATCACAAGGAGAGGATATGGAAGATTCTTTAACACCTCTATTTTCTGAAAAGCCTAGCACACTAAAGTGATATTCTATTAGCATGGAAGCCTGGCATATACAGTATTTACTGGGTACAGTAAGTGCAAATGATTTTACTTGCACAGTTGTCATTTCAGCATTGAAGTCAATGGGACCTCTACTCAATATATGTCAATGCTTTTTCTACTTTTAGAATTGTGGGGTGCAGGCAAAAGATTAAATCAAAGCTCTGATTAAAAGTTTAGCCTCCAAAGAGGTTGTGCAGCAATCACAGATTTGTCAGTAAAGGTACTGGATCTGTTAATCAGAAAGCAGTTATTCAAAAAGCTCAGAATTACGGAAAAGCCTGTCTCCCATAGACTCCATTTTATCCAAATAATCCAATTTTTTTTTAAAAAAAATATGATTTCCTTTTTCTCTGTAATAATAAAACAGTATCTTGTGCTTGATCCAAACTAAAATGTAATTAATCATTATTGAAAACAAAGCCAGCCTATTGGGGTTTTTTTCTGCTTACATGGTTTTTCAATAGACAAATTATAGAAAGGTATCCCTTATCCAGAAAACCCCAGGTCCCAAGCATTCTGGATAACAGATCCCATAGCTGTATTCCAAAGAGGTTGTGCAACAATCACAGATTTGTCAGTAAAGGTATGGGATCTGTTTTTATCGGAAAGCAGTTACTCAAAAAGCTTAGAATTACAGAAAGCCTGTTTCCCATAGACTCCATTTTATCCAAATAATCCACATTTTTTTAAAATTATTTCCTTTTTCTCTGTAAAAGTAAAACAGCACATTGCGCTTGATCCAAACTAAAATGTAATTAATCATTATAAGCAAAACCAGCCTATTGGGTTTATTTAATGCTTACATGATTTTTAGTAGACAAATTATAGAAAGGTATCCCTTATTCAGAAAACCCCAGGTAAAGCACTGCGTATCTTGACAGCGCTATATAAATAAATGATGATGATGATGATGATGAGGTCCCAAGCATTCTGGATAACATATCCTGTACCTGTACTCTCTTATTATGAAGCTCTTATTTAGCATTTAATTTTCTGAAAATCTCATAGGAGGAGGGAGACATTTTTGTTTAGGGAAACTTACCATTGCAGAATTTTGAATTATATTCTTAAATATGGTCTTCTTTTGGGTAGGATAAGCCATCCCCAACCTTCACTATAACCTTCCAGAATTCTCGGAACCTGTGGTTTTCTGGATAAAGGGTCTTTCCTTAATGTCTCCATACATTAAGTATACTACAAAATCTTTATATATTAATTAAACCCAATAGTATTGTCTCAGCTTCAATAAGGTTTAATTATATCTTAGTTGGGATCAAGTACAAGGTACTGTTTTATTATTACAGAGAAAAAGAGTTTTTAAAAATGTGAATTATTTGATTAAAATGGAGTCTATGGAAGATGGCTTTCATGTAATTTGGAGCTTTCTGGATAACAGGTGTCCAGATAATGGATACCTATATAGTAAAAGAAATGCTACCAAAGGGTTGGACAGATCTGATTTCAGTGTATTTAAATATTCATTGTATGTTAACCATTTCATAGAATATCTTATTTTATCCACCAGCTTTCTGAAGGATTTTTATAGTATTCAAAAAATGTATATAGCTTATTCGAAAAAAACTAAAGAGCTGAATGCCATTGGTGTCTTTCTGGCATACTTTTCCTTAGAACGACTCATGGCGGATATAATCTAGACTATATAAACATACTTTTCCAGTGTTTAGAGCAAACCCAGATTCGGGGGAGCTCATTTACGAATGGCTGCTATTTTTTTATTAAGTGGTAATATTGATTTTAACCATTGATTTGTTTCATTGCTGACAAGGATTGTGCCAATCATTTTCCCTGCATGTGACACACCTCAGGTGCACGGATTTGGACTGGTGACTTTATACTGGTCGACTTAATTTAGAATAATGAAAGGAAACATCTTAATAGTTATTATGGTAATGAATTTAGGGAATCTATGATACTGCTTAATGTATATTATTGTGAATCTGCCAACAAACCTTGTTCCAGCAGACAGATACCAGTATAATTCAAATGCAAATGTGTCAACAAATGAACTATAGTCCAGTGAGAATAAAAAGTAATCATACCTACATCAAAATTATGGGCAATTTGGAGTTTGAATAATTGACTACTGTAGGTACATACTGTGACAGTGTAGTAAATATAAGTGCACTGAAGTGTAACGACTGTCAACATTAGTGATGGACGAATTTGGGGCGTTTCGCTTTGCTGAAAAACTCGCGAATTTCCCGTGAAATTCACGAATTGGTGAAAAATTTGCGAAACTGCACCGGCGTGCATTTTTTGGACGCAAAAATGCGGGAATTCGCCATAAATTTGCGGCTGTCGAATAAATTCGCCCATCACTAGTCAACATAACCATCGCAATTGGCAAAGCAATGGCTACCAGAAGATGCTTAGCAGCAATGCGCCTGGTGTGTGCTATGATGGTAGATTCCGAGACAGTTTTGACCCCTGTAACATAAGCAGAATATTACAATATATGCTAAATCTTTACAAGATTACATAAGACTATAGCAATATTTAATTTTAATACAATGTACACAATGCTCATTTCCAGCGCAATTAAACCGGGTTTAAATAGGCAAAGATTTGTTGATGCTCAAATTTATCTAGTTCTAATAATTATGTTCATGAAATCTAATAGTGCATTATCATAATTAAATTAATGTTAGGCTTTGAAATTAATGTAATGCAATTGCCAGAGGGTTTCGTGTAGTCTGTCCTTCAAAAAGTACATTGTCAATTCCATTGTCCCAATCTATAAGTAATTATCAAATGCCAGTCTCAGGTTAGCTCAGTAATA
This sequence comes from Xenopus laevis, assembly GCF_017654675.1. Lineage (NCBI taxonomy): Eukaryota > Metazoa > Chordata > Amphibia > Anura > Pipidae > Xenopus > Xenopus laevis. The sequence goes on along the minus strand of NC_054375.1, from coordinate 120,360,386 downwards.
AGACACAGGGTGACAGACAGGCTGGAAATGAAATATGCATCCACAAGGAAGGCACTGTCTAGCACTAAGGAAGAGCTAAGAAACAAAAAGCGAGGTGACATATTTTGTATTTTGCTAACGTTCATGAGCAAGGCAACTTTAAGCAAGTCCCCTGTATGTCTCATTGTTTAATGGGATACGGTAATAAAATGGGAACCGTTATCTACTATGTCTTTATGTCAGTTTTTATATTTGTTTTGTAACAGTTATTTTTTCATAGTAAAACTTATTTAAATTTCTCAGCTCCCTGGCAAAAAAGAAGTCCTGCCTGTTTTTACATCTTGGATTCTATATAGATTAAGGGAAGCTTTTAAGTGTTTGCACTGGAGCACTCAATGGCTGCTGGGTTAAATGTCTCACAAGGTGCAGAGCACAGCAAAACAGCCCAATACTCAATTCTCTCCCATACCTCATGGTCCATGGTGCTCCCTAACCTGAACAACTGAATGATGTGCAAGTTAGGGGAATTTCCAGGGGATGCCCATGTGCTGACACCATCCACTTCCTATAAATACAGCTCTGCAAATGAAGGCACCACTCTATTTAGGCGAAGGTGCTGCCAGTGGCGGAACTACCGGGGGAGCAGGGAGTGCATTTGGGCCAGGGCCCGCACATCCCCTCAGGGCCCCCGGCAGCTCGCGCACTGCCGATTTCCGGCCGCATTGGCCGATTTTGCGTAAATAATCCGGTACAGAGGGGGGCGGGTGCCCGGCGGCACGTCCCGCACCAGGGCCCTCCTGTTACATTACTGGGTGCTGCCTTTTTGTATTCCATTCTAGGAAGATAAAAAAGCTTACCTTAGTGTGCAATCTGCAGGGCAAATTGCAAAGTGTAACCTACCATAAAAAGGTTTTTTTTTTGCACATTGCCCCTGACCTGATAAATTAGTCCTTATGCCCGCACGACATTAAAATCACAATTAAATTAAAAGAGATACTTCTCTAAGCATTATTGCATATTTTTGCCTGATACAGATATGCATTTTTGGGAGCGATGAAAATTCTTGAATCTGCCCTTGTATTTTGGCATGTGTTTTGTTTGTCCATATTTATATTCCCACTTGTACAAGAAAAACATGATAAAAATGCCCATTGAATCCTATGAATTTGGTGCAATATGACACTAAAATACCAATCAACTCCTATTTGGCAGAATTTTGCATTGGTTTGGAAAATGATGCAGGAAAGCAAAATGGGGCAGTTTCATTTGTCACTATCGTCCTTTACTGAACATGTCATCTTGTTTGCAGAGTGTATAAAATCTTTTCCTTTGCAAGTACATGTTGGAACTGTTATTTATAGTAAGCACTCTGTTCTGAATGTATACAATGCTATTCTAGTCACAATGTCCCACAGATATCACAATTGGCTTAACATTGACCAGGAAAGAGGGTATGTGCAAACTTTAGAGCAGGGATCCCTAACCATTTTTACCCATGAGCAACATTCAGATGTAAAAAGAGCTGGTGAGCAACATAAGCACAAAAAAGTCTCTGAGGTGACAAACAAGTGAGGTGATTGGCTATTTGGTAGCCCCTATGTGGACTAGCAGCCTACAGGAGCATCTGCTTGGCAGTACACCTGGTTTCTATACAACCAAAACTTCAGCCTCCAAGCCTGGAATTCAAAAAAAAGGCTCCTGCTTTGAGGCCACTGGGAGCAACAACCAGGGGGTTGGTGAGCAACACGTTGCTCACGAGCTACTGGTTGGGAATCACTGATTTAGAGAGTTAATAAGCTCAACAATGGACAGAAACAAGCAATATATGCATTCAATGCAAATACAGGACATGGCAATGTCGCCAAATGAGCAAATCTGATCGTGGGCCCTAGGGCCCAACAATCGTTTCAGAATGGAGGCAATACGGGCAATAGGATCAACGAACAGATGACCTGCCTGACCTGCCTGATCTCTGGCCAGATATCGATTGGGGATGCCCGTCGGATGGCGCCACACACGGGCCAATAACTCGGTCTGTCAGCAGCTTTTATCGGCCCGTGTATGGGGGCCTTTAGAACCTAATGTTACTGGAACTTCTTCTGAGAGGGCTTTGATAAATTGCCAATAACAGCAATGCAGTGAAATGCAACAGGTAATCCTCCATTGCATCATCCTGTTTGTGGACTCATATTGACTTGACCTTGTAGCATCACCCCCATGTTTCTTAACAGTCCTGAACCCAGACTATTCCGTACCTGAATCTGAATACACTGCACAGACTAACCATGCCGGCCTGATCTTTATAAAAAAATACCTATCTTCCTATCTAACAGTTAAACATACTAGATACTTGCCTAGTTTACATGTTATGAAGTTGCATTACTAAAGAACAATCGATAGTGATGAGCAAACCTGTCCCATTTCCCTTCGCCAAAAAATTCACAAGACTTTGTGAAATGGCAAAAAACTTTTTGTGGCATTTTTTCTTGCAGTTACTTTTTTGTCTCGGTGACTTTTTTGTCTCAGTGACTTTTTATCCAAAAGCAATAAAGTTAGTGCACATTTTTCTCAATTTATTTATTACTCAAAGTGCATTAAAGTCAATGGACGTTTTTTCTTGCAGGGACTGTTTGTCTTGGTGATTTCTTTGTTGCAGCAAATTTTTTTCACTACAAACTTTTTTGCCACAGTTTCGTGAAACAATTTGCAGGTGTTGAAATATAGTGGGAAGTCAAGACTCTCAGAGTAAGTACTAGAGTCATAGACCCTCTAACACCAGGGTATGATTAGAATTAATACAGATTTCACATTGTGTTCCTTATGCCAAAAAAAAGCCGAAAAGGGTTTCTCCTTGTACAATTATCAGCTGTAATCTACAGGTGGTTGAGAACAGTTTCTGCAACTTGGTTGTCATCTCAGATAAATGGCTTTGAAGCATATAATTAAACTCCGATACATCCTCTGCAATGAACTAGTTTTTATATGTCACGGGCAGCTAGCATTTTAAGCTTTTTATCATTGTTTTTGCTTGAGCTTCCTGTCTGAGCTCCATTACCTCGATGTCTTTTAACTATCAGACTTCCCACTTGGGAGTCATATTTAAGGTCAGCAAGTATACGTTAATCCAGCCTCAAGTAAAATTTTACTGCTCTTACTGGGAATGACAGGCACGTATAGGAGATGAAAAAAAAATCATTCATTATTTATAGAAGGTAAATTTAATGGGCTGTTTTTCCTATTTCCTACAGAAGTTATTGTGAAGACTTCATCTGCCTGTCACATTCCCGAGCATAAGGGTTATCTTATTTTTTCTTTTTTTTTGTTTGTTTTCTACGTACTGTGGTGAGGTATTTATTATTATCTATTATCTTTTATAAAGGGGCATTCATGTTGAAGGATGATCAAAGTTTTTTAATGCAATTATCGAAAATGAATGCACATCGCTTCCAATGAAATTAACAAGACATCTTAGAACAAGACAAGGTTAATATTTACCCTCCAAGATTTGGAATTTTGCACTCCTATATTCTGTAAATTATGACCAAACGTTTCGTACCCTAATATGTAGAAATGATTATAAACTTAAAAAAAGTATTATGTCTACCAGTTATAACAGAAACGTAACTAGATTGGGGCGGGCCCTGGCGCAGGACGCGCAGCCGGGCCCCCCTCCGTACGCCTGGAACTGGCCGGGAATTAGCGGCGCGTGAACTTCCGGGGGGCCCTGAGGGGGTGCTCGGCCCTGGCCCGCTCGCACCCCCTGCTCCCTCAGTAGTTCCGCCACTGAGTTATAACTGGTCTTTTGTGCTTGGTCCTTGATGAATGACAAAGATTTTCCTTAAAGAGATACTGATACCAGAAAATAATCTTTTTGTATTTTTCATTTGATCCATCATAACATCATCATTGAATACTATTTATAATTTTGCCATAAAAAATGCTTTTCCATTACCTTTCTCACCCCATCTTCCTCTATGAGGGGACTGCCATATTTGTGCGGCAGCAGTTAGTTAACATTGGAAACTCTAACTGAACTTCAAGTAACAATTACTTACAATAGCAGAACTATCAGCAAAAAATGATCAAAGTGACCTATAGGTAAATTTTAATGTAGATTAATATTTTGAAAAGAAAATTTTGAGTGTCAGTATCACTTTAAGTACAATAAGAAGCAATGGAGAAATACAATGAGGTAACTATAGAAGAACCCCCGCTTTTACATACCTGTAATTTATGTTTTCCCAGAAATGTTTTCCTAGCAACTATGTAGATTATTCATGGTCCACAGAATTAGATTCTTCCCATATGTTTTCCAAGAAATTACATAAACTTTTATTGACCCCCAGGCAAATTTAAAAGTGGGGTTCTACTGGATAGAATTTGTGGCAAAATGCTCTTGTTACACTATTAAGACTTTTAGAAGATGATTTCTAAGTACTTTACTAATAAAGATGTTGATTCGTTCTACCAGCTAGGTGGACATACATGAGCTGGTATATATTTATTGGGCAGATAAGAAAATCTCAAGAGTCAAGTCAAGAGCCAAGATTCAAGAGTGAGTTTATTGTCATTTCATCCATATACGTTTGTACAGTACACAGTGAAACGAAAAACAACGTTCCTCTAGGACCATGGTGCTACACACAACATAGATGTACCGGACAACAGACAAAAAGTGCAAGTGCAAAAATATGCAATTCCTGCAAAACAGGACAGCACAGTGCAGGGACAGGACAAGACAGTGCACACTCAGCAGATGTAATATGTTAAGTAAATAATGCTAAACGTCAGACATGATGGGTGTATCATTGTGATATGATAAAGAACATGATAAAGTGCGGATGTGCACATAGAGAACAATTGTATCCAATAGCTATTTATTTATACAATGGCGTACAGTGGCTGTGTAATGTTATGGTATATAGTAAGGTCAGATGGAGTGTGAGTGTGAGAGAGATCTGTCCGGTCCCTGAGTATTCAGGAGCCTTATGGCTTGGGGGAAGAAACTGTTACACAGTCTGGTAGTGAGGGCCCTAATGTGTCTGTACCTTTTTTCCAGATGGCAGGAGTGTGAACAGTGAGTGTGAGGGGTGTGTTGGATCAGCCACAATGCTGGTGGCTTTACGGATGCAGCGAGTGGTGTAAATGTCCGTGATGAAAGGAAGAGAGACACCTATGATCTTCTCTGCTGTCTTCACTATCCTCTGTAGGGTCTTGTACTCCATGACAGTGCAGTTCCCAGCCCAGACAGTGATACAGCTGCTCAGGATGCTCTCAATAGTCCCTCTGTAGAATGTTTTGAGTATGGATGGTGGGAGATGGGATTTCTTCAGCTTGAGCAGGAAGTAGAGGCGCTGTTTGGCTTTCTTGGCTAATAGCTGGTGTTGTGGGAGAACACCATCAACAGGTTGATGCAGTCCTGGTCTCCCTAAAACCCCGTTATGATCCCATCAAAGATCAGGAAATTGGATTATTCTCTGAAGAAGCAAGAAATAGGTGTAATCCTGACGCTTCCAACTGTGTTGATGTGATGCACCAAAGAGAGTCATGGGAAGACTTAATTCTTTGCACCGACGGTCTGTCTGTGATCCCCCCAGAATCTTAAACTACCTCTCAAAGGGGGGGTGGGGGTAACTATGTAAGGAATGAAAAATGTGAATGAAAAAGTGTACACTTTTAAATGTGTCTGTTAAATAAGTATTAAATGATATGTATTACATCTGTAATTACTGATGGTAAAGATTCTCATTCATATAGGTCATGGTATGATAAGTCAAATCAGCTGGAATTGCTGTATTTTTCTTAAAAACGTTTCACCAGTCATCCAACTGGCTTTCTCTGATTTAAGTGATGAAACGTCTTCAAGAAAAACACAGCAAGTCCAGTTGATTCGACTTATTTCCACAGATATATGTCATTACTCATTTATGTTGAGGGAGTCTTAACTCAAGAACAGTAGCTTAAATCTCTGCATGAAATCATGTATGTGAAGGTGTTGACTTTTTGCAAAACAACCAACAATCTTGTAGCTATTTCACTATGTTCTTTGGTCAAGGCACTGGGGCCTTTAATCTTCCAATGGAGATGACTGGATGACTTATCATTAATGCTGACTTGTGATGCCACTGGCAGAAGCACCAGTCTGACAATATAGGGAGCCTGGTAAGGTTATACAGTATAGAGAAGCACAAGTCAAGGGAGAAAGGCAAGAGATCAGTGTCAACATGAATAAGTGCTTAGAGTACCCACATAGGCCGAAGACAACCTAGCAATGGGAAAATAGACTGGGATCTATAAAAATTGTAGCAAAATGCGTGCATAGCCATGGTGAAGCATTGCAGGAATGGTGGTGAAAGGTCCATGTGAATACATGTGCTCCACTTTTGATGAACAGGAATCATGCGACAATGAGACAGTATGCCAATGCATGGCCAAGTGAGTTCCCTGATAATAACTATATAATAATGTATCACATGCTGTGGTAGTATTCTTGGTGGATTTATTACAAGAGCATTCTGCTATAAAAATGAACTTTTAACATGTCTATACAAATGCATTCATTTATGCATTTATATAGACAGCTGGCATTTGATACAATTAATATCACTACTACTATAATGTTATTACATAATATTAAATTGCCATTCTTAGTTTCCAGGCACACACACATTATTGTACATTACTCCTTTCTATATTTACATGTTTAATTTAATTTTGAGTTGAATTTCCTCTTTAAAACAAAGCATTTAAAATAGTAAGTGAAAAATCTTACATGCGCTTTAAGACTGAATACATCTCAAAGGGAAGAAGTTAGAGACAGTCAACTCTGATCATTATCCCATCCTCTCAATTAACATCTCACATGAAACCAAAGAAAGGTCTGTAGACCTGTGCTATTGTGCAGCATGCTTTCTTCTCATCTCTCCCAGCAAAGGGATCTAGAGAGCGGCATTATCACCAGTCTATAAACCCCTTGCTAAGAAACACGCCTCACATTAAGGGATTGCATACAGAAGCTATAAAAAAAAACATTTCTAATGAGGGTCTGAGGTTACCAGTTAAAATGCAGTCAAGCAGCCTACAAAACATTTGTCTTCTATCTTTAATAATTTTAATTAAAGTCGGCTACTATGAAATTTCTGCCAGAATAAATTACCGTTACTTACTTCAACAGAAACTAACATGAACAAAGAATCCTTCTTGTTACCCAAGTGTAGAGTTCTTCTTTTATCATTTTTTTTAATCTACTTGTTTAGAGCTACTAGTTTTAAGTAGTTTGTACCCGTGCAGAAATGCAGAATAGGACTTCTTTCTCTGGATTTTACCTGGAAACCCATTATCAAGAAGGTTTTGCATTAGGGGAAGACCATATCAGACAGATTCCATGTTAATCAAGTAACTGAAAAAAATATTTCCTTCTTCTCTGTAAGACGGACTTGGTCCTAACTAAAATATAAGTAACCCTTATTGGAGGCAATACAATCCTACTGGGTTTATTTAATTTTTCAAGGAATGGTACAGTATAAAAATAAATGCTCATTATCTTTATCGCCAAAATTGACGGGGGCGTAAATTTTCGAGAAATTTGCCCATCACTAATAGTAGATTAAACTATATTGGCAAACCTGTCTAGTAACTATTCAATGATTCAGATGTCAAAAATGATCACTAATAATATGCTTGTATTGTTTTTTATTTTGTACAATTTAAATTTGTATTTCCCCTATGGAAAAAATGGTTTGCGTGTGGTCCTTCCTGCAATCTGACCAGATCTGATTTCCCCGTGACCAGCAGGCACTCAGACGGCTAAACTTCCATTACGATTTGGGCAAATATTTTTAGCTATGATACTTTCACTTTAAGATCACTTTTTACAATACCTAAGGTCCAATTAGAGTGTGTTTTCCTAGATTATTTTATAGAACATATCAGAGGGATCGTATACAAATACAAAGCACTATTGTGCTCACATCGTTGTTATTCACAACAACTGAAAACTTGTGTCTACTTGTTGGGAGCTCCAATGCATCTGCTCCATCTATCACCAGTCTGGACATGAAGGTAATTCTAGTAATTCCCAATGTACGGAGTAAACTGGACAATAATGATGTTTTAAAAGAGGCACATCGGACATGAGGACATTTCAGAAGATGTATCTACTTGTTGGGAGCTCCAATGCATCTGCTCCATCTACTCTGATGAATAGCACACAAGGACAGAGATGGAGACTAGGGAACCCTGAAAGTATCACCAGTCTGGACATGAAGGTAATTCTAGTAATTCCCAATGTACGGAGTAAACTGGACAATAATGATGTTTTAAAAGAGGCACATCGGACATGAGGACATTTCAGAAGATGAATCCATGGTGAAAATCCTTTATTGGCTTAGGACACAACTGCAGTGTTTCAGGCCTACTACTGCTTGAACTTAATAAACTGCCTAAATCCGCCTGCAATATTTCAGTTAAAGTCTTAAGGTTGTTAACATTACACTATGGGGCATATACCTGTATACAGTAGTATGCCGAGTAAAACAAAATTCGCTGAAAAAACAATGTAAAAAGCTATGTAAAATAAACAGTGAATTTATCACAGTGTGTGTAATTTTACACCATGCAAACGCCAGATTTGATGCCGTTATTTTACATTGCTTCTGGCGGAAGTCACTCTAAAAAAAATGTGTTAACATTTTTTGCCATATTTTAAAAAAGGCAAAGCCACACAACATAATAAATATGTCCTTGCCGTATAAATGAGGTCCAGATCTTGCACAATTCAGCAGCAAGGGGCATTTTGTATTGCAACTATGGGTACTGTATGACACCACTGAGGTACCAGCCAGCAATAATCAACCGATGAAAAGTGCTAAGAACCTCCTAAGTGTCCTTGAGCAGAGATAAACTAGAACATCTGTATAACTATTGGATATATTTTCTTTGTATGCCCTTACCTTTAAATTGTTGATCCATCCAATCTAGTTTAAAGATAAAGCTCTTTAGTAAAGGTGGCCATACATGGAGATCCGCTCATTTGGCAATGTCACCAAACGAGTGGATCTCTCCCTGATATGCCCACATTGAGGTGTGCGATATCGGACTGATCCGATCATGGACCCTAGGGCCCAATGATCAGAACAGAATGGAGGCAATACTGGTGGTCAGATCGTAGGACCGCATCACCGAACAGATGCGGCCGCAATCCGAAGCGATTTTTTACCCTGCCCGATCGACATCTAGCAGACTTTCTCAGTCTGTCGGCAGCTTTAAGCGGCCCATATATGGGGGCCTTAAGCCTCCTTAAGTTTACATTTCTAATGTTTGGGATAAAAAAACACTTATTCTTCCCCTTCAGAACAGTGCTAGTTACAGCCCTTCATCGTAATTAAGAGTATTCAGTTATAAAAACAAAAGGTTAGTCTTATTTTGCTAAATGTAAAGCATGTAACAGGCATGGAACAGATTGTCAGCAGCAGAAACCAAATCAAGTGTCTTGTATCTCCGGAAGATATGATGAGCACGTATTTGCATGTGTACTGAACCTGGCTGACATTGCAAAGAGCGTTGTAGAAAGAAAACAATAATACAGAGGATGGGAACATAGGAAAATCATTTTAACTGTCCATAATGATTCATTTATTTTCTTAAACTCAAAAAAATGTTGCTGATTTGGAGGGCAACTAAAGCAATGGGAAATAATTCAGTAACATTCCTATATATTATACTATAGCTAGTAAACCAACGCTATGCAGACAAAGTCTGGTCTGGGAACATGATTAATATCAGGATTTGGTAAGAGAGAGACACACATTGAAAGAACCTGAGCTGATGAATAGAAATCCAGAAACCCAAGATAATTCTAGGAGAGGATCTATCTTATCAGAGCTGGTAAGTGATAGGTACATTACATAACGGAAAGACATAAGGACTTTTGTGAACACACAAGTGCAGTGTGCAAGGCACAATTTGACATTTTCTACCCATAAAACCATGTTTCCTCCCACAATTCCATCAACATTGTGGCCATTGGGATTTGTGATTGGTACAGTTGAGTATAATGGTTTAAAATGCACACAAAAAAGGTATTCATTCCTCTTTTAGATACATATCCTTCCTAGGATGATATTTTACATCATATTTCACACTAAATTATACTGGTAGTCAGGTGCTCTCCTGCTTCAGCTGATCCCATTTATGAAATTGCAGGTTTGTCGTGGTAAAGAAACTGTGGATATGTATTTTTGAACTTTTGCTGCTCATTGATGATGGCGGTGGTGATTAGATATCACTGATATTTTAGGGGTTACTCACCTTCCGAACACTTTTTTTAGTTCTGTTGTTTTCAGATTGTTCCCGAGAAATAAAGCATTTTCTCAACTTTTTTGCATTTATTTATTTTTTACTGTTTTTCCAAAATCTAAGTTTAAAGTTGAATGTTCTTGTCTCTGGTGTTTCAGTCTGGCAGCTCAGTAATTCAGGTGCAGACTCTGAACTGTTACAATTTTGCAACACTTAGTTGATACGACAATGAAGATTCATTTAGCTGATACATTTTTAGCAGCATTATTGGAATATTAGCAACTATTGTATCAATTCTAACAGCTGCATTTAATGAAACTCATGGATTCTGCTCAGCAGGGACAAAGATAAGAAATTTATCCATTAAATGTATCGATTTAGAACAGTTGGTGGGGTCAGCGACCCCCCCCCAGAGCTGCTTTAGAAGGGGAAAAATGAGATTTTACACTTCAATATTTGAAAAACATTCACAAATAGAAACTAGAAAGTAATTGGAAAAAGTCGTTATTTCTGGTGATCTCTCTGAAAACAACTAGTTGTTTAAAGGTGAACCGCCCCTTTAATTACAATAACAGGCTGAAGTCAGAAGAGTGTTGGCAGCAAAACTTTCCTGAAAAGTTTTTCCATCATTAACGTGTTAGAAAAAAAATAAAATCATTAGAAGGGATACAACTCCCTTTAAGCCAGTAAAGCACTTCATTTGTTTAGTAGGCTTTAGTTCATTGGGGATTGTTAATGTATAGCAATAAATAGAAATATACTCATAAACAGTAGGATCCAATGCTTTTTAACCTCAATGCTCCTTAAGACATAAAATTTCAGCTGATGTGTATCCAATAGAATAAGACTTATTACTGAGTTTATGCAGGCGTATAAATTCTCTTCCAAGTCTGCTTTAATAATGAAATATGGTGAAATATGAAACTGAGATTATTATTACTTATTCAGTGCTAAGCAGAGAGTAACCCGGCAGACAAAAGGTTAATTAACAGGGAAAAAAATACCAATCAGCTCTGCTTGCAGCATTCAAATAAATGAAATGCCTTTATTTCAGCACATAACTAAATCAACAAACACTGACTATTCTGCTTGTTTAATAATGATATTCAGGATAATACTTTGCATTATGTAATTAATATTTTAATTATATTTCCTAACTATATTTGCGTCCCACTGAGAAAAGTAGCGGGGATGGCAGTTTTCAAGCAGGATGACAAGATTGCCTTCATTAGTGGTCAAGGATGCGTGTGTATTTCTTCAATGTTCTTAATTTTGTTCACTAATGTGATTAGATGAGCAAATTCTATTCTCAGAAGAAGGTACTGTCCAAGAACTTCAGCAGGTTGCATACACATCCTTGGCATAACGTTTCTGCTTTCAACTCAATGATTTGCCTTTCTGACCAACACAGAGACTGAGGCAGAAGTTTATGGAGCACTAAACATAACAAATTGACCACAGAAATATATAATGCATTGACCCAACCTTGTAACTCTAGTCAAATGTTCCAAACTGACCAATTAACAACACTTCCTCCTGAGATACTAAGGTCTCTCTTTGCAGTGAAGTCACTAATGACCAAGTCCTACAGCTTTTCATTCTCTCTCACTTTAACATGGGGTTTAGTTACTCTCTTCACATTACAGATCAAACAGTTTGTGAGGAAACACATGAGAGGATACCAGATAACTAGCTCTAAAAGAGTAACGTAGCACATACAACTTGTGTTTGTGGAGAAGCAATGATCATCTAGTCCTTGGAGACCCTGTGCTTGGTTTTTTGGACTTAAACTTTTCTTATTTTTGTTGTGACTCTGGTGGAGACCCTGGTCTTACTTCTCATGTAAGAGTACCCACCATGAGTGAGCAATTGTGTCCGCCATGCTGCTTTTAGTCCCATGTCAGTTTTTGAGGACATAGACACTCTCTCCTTGTCATGTAGTCAATGATGACCAAGTCCTACAGCTTTCCATTCTAGCCCTCTCTCTCTCACTTTACCTTGAGGACTCTCTTCAGATTACAAATTAAACAGTTTCTAAGGAAATACATGAAAGGACACAAGATACCTAGATCTAAAAGACTAAGGTAGAACATAACAAAACTTGCATAATTTCTCAGCAAGTTTCGCTGTAAAGATGACGCCCATAGACTCCAGACATAAATGAAACTGGTTTGTTCAGTTTTTAACAAGTACAACATAAATTAAAAAGAAAAATACAAATGAGGTACTATGGTTACAACTTGGGTTTACTAGAACAGTGGCGTAACTATATAACCTGGGGGGGGGGTCCTGTAGAGAGGTCACAGAGATTACATTTTAACCATATCTGAACCTAATAGATATTTTGACAATTCTGCTATTCTGCCCCGACAAAGGAACCTATAAATACAAGTGAGTCCAAAGAATTGTCATAGTTGACAGGTCTAGACATTGTAAGAACCCACCACCTACACTCATGACCTGCAATCCCCATGGTAGCCACCAGGTGCTACTGTAATTACAGGGGTTCAAGGACCACAGGTATGATTGGAGGGAGTGGTCATAATTACTCCCCTAACTAGAAACATTTGGAAAGGTGAATTTGTTCTTTACTGCTACCTGTGAAATTAGTAACGACCCATTGTAAATGAGCTTCTTGTTGCTGAGGATAATATACACCCATTTGGCCCCACACTATAGTGATACATTACCTGTTGAATACATTATCTTGAGAAATCATGTAAGCATTGCCCACACATATGGACTTGCCATTGACAGGCATAAGTGCCAAGGTAATCTGTAGATTTAAAACTGGCAGAGTGGATAATACTTTATGAAAGAGCTTCCTACTATTTATCTGGGCCACCTTCCTCCAAGGAGCTCATATTTTCTGAGTGTAATAATTAAATTACTCATCGCTGCAGAAAAGATACATTTCAATATTCATCTTTAAAGAATAAATATTATTGTGGTGGGGCTGGAGCTTTATTATCTATTTAAGTAGATTATTCTTAATCTTCAAAGACTTAATTTTCTTAAACTAAATGCTGTAGGGTTGGCACAATAGTGATTCTATAAGTAAGGCATTGAATAAGAACAAAGCTCGTGAATTAAAGAAATGTAAAAATGATACGGGACATTTCTAGAAGGGATCAAATTGGAGAAGGAACACTGAAGAAAGCTTGAAAAAAAGCTTTAACTGAGTCAGTGTGGCTTTGAGCAGTTGGAAATGGTCTTTAATAAAGAAAACTCTCAAACGAGGACAAGACAGCGCTTATGGTATATTTCATTTCTGAAATTCATACAGTACCACACAGGAGGTTAGCCTTTAAAATAAGCAAAATAAACTTTGGTGGGAAACACATGACAGAAGAGAGGATGAAAGATAGGGAGCAGTGGGAATATAGTTGTATTGAGTTTCTTTGGCATAAGTCTGGACATAGTTAGCAAGTGGCCAAAAGACTCTCACTCGCACATGGCTGAAACACAAAATTAATTCTGACTTGAAGCCCCAAAAGGGGTTTTATTAAGATTGTTTGATATGCTTATGGATATCAGCATGTCATGTTTCTACAATACACTATCTTTCCGACTACAATATCCCCTTGCGCGGGAAAGGAATCTTGTGAACCTTAATAGTTCAATCCATCATCCAGTAATTTGTTTATTATGGGGCACATGACTAAACATATCAGCCTGGACATAGGAAGTAGCACAATGAATGTTACATTTACAATCTGAGACGTACAGAGACTGTACAGTGATCTAAAAGAAATACAATGAAAATAACTGCTTTATTGGCTACACTGGGCAAGGTGTAAACAGGGCCGAATTTACTCATTGGGTGCCCATAGGCCCACCACTGCTTGTTACCCCCACCACCCTTCCCTTGACATGTGCACATGCGCAAATTTCCTTCTTCAGGTTCAGAAAACTGAAGATTGGTGTTTGGGAAATTTTAAAAACCATTAAATCTTCTGCATTTCTCCAGTGCTTCAGAACCAATGTGGATGCAGCTGGGTAGTAAAAAAAAAATAAATCCTGCTGCCCTAGGCCAGGGCCTTTGTGGCCTTCCCACAAATCCAGTCCTGGGTGTAAAGTGCAAAAGACAGGTGAAAGGTGTCATCTTTTTTTGGCACTGTGCACCATATCTCTGAGAAACAGGTCTGCTCCTTTCCCATGAACACATCTCAGCCTGTGTATAGTGTATAATTATGAAGGGTGGGCTGAAGCAGTATGTTGGCACCCCTTTGGATGCCCCCTAGCTTGTATCTCATTGATGTGCAAGAGCTGTACTTACTATATGCCTTGACATTTGATCTGTTCCATGTGCACAAGCAGGATACACAAATATGGGCCTAACTATAAAACAATGGCAATCACATATGCAACACATAGGGGGTAATGTTATTAAAGTCGCAAAGAGAAAAACACCAATTGCACCAATAAAACTAAAAATCCACATCTCGCAATGTAATAATGTTCTTTAAACTGTTAATGCATTGATCTTAAGAAGTGCTTGAAGGTGTCGTAATCTTTTGGAGCAAACATAACGACTTTTTCAGTAAGACGTTTTATTACATTTACTGCGCATTGGCGCAAACTATAAAATTCATAAACGGTCTTCCACTGTCTAAAGTGGTCGCTAAACAGTTTCTATATTTAATTTGCGCAAAGCAAAATTTTTTGTGCAAAGGCATAACTTTTCGCATTGTGATTAGTTTTTCTGTTTCCGACTTTTATCACATTCCCCCGATAGACTTCTGATCAACGGACATCACAGTGTAAAAATTTTTAATCAATCTATTAATTTGCGGGGCAAAAAAATTCTGCATGAAATCCCAACACATTTTTATGAATTTTTTTGTCACTGCCTTTTGTTTCTCCATTAACCTCTCTAAGTTATCTTTTAAATCAAATGGCATCAACTGATACCATTAAAGGGGTTCACCTTTAAATTTACTTTTAGTATGATGTAGAGAGTGATATTCTGAGACAATTTGCAATTGGTTTTTATTTTTTTAGTTGTGGTTTTTGAGTTATTTAGCTTTTTATTCAGCAGCCCTTCAGTTTGCCCTAGCAACCATGCACTGATTTGAATGATTTCCTTTTTCTCTGTAATAATACAACAGGATCTTGTATTTGATGGTAACTAACCTGCATGGATTCATATTGGAGTCAAAACAACCCAAGATCCCTTATCCGTAAACCACAGATCCCAAGCATTCTGCATAATAGAGACTATATCAACAGTTACAAAAGTTTATCCTTTCTGTTCTTTGTGTTGACTCTTGAAGCCATCTAGCAGAAGCAGCGTCAGACTGGTGGACTTGGGGACACCGTGACTGTTGCCTCAGGAACCCCCCTTGCCCCCTAACCCAGCTGCAAAGCTCCCTCCAGCCCCCCATTCCAGTGACAACCCCCCCCCCATGCTCACGGCCACGTCAGGGGCTGAGGAGCGGATCTGGGCCGGCGGATCCACCAGGCTTTTTCCCGGTGTCCCATCAGCCCAGTCCGACCATGAGCAGAAGTAAATTTTCCAGGTTTGTTGATCAGCTGGCTTCTGCTATATCATTTCAGATTCCAAACCAGCACTGCAGAGAATAAACAATCACATTTACAAATAAAAACCAATGAACGTTTGTAATTGATGTTTATTAGAAATTTGCTTACAACTACATTTTCTTTCATTATGCAAAATTTTTATTGGGTGAAGTTTTCTTTTGACACATAAACACAATTCTTATGGTTCATGCGAAGACAGTAATGATTTCTTTTTTCTTTTTTTCCATGTGAATATCGTCAAGGCCAAATGTTATGCTGGGAAGCAGAAATCTCTCTTTATTAATTTAATTGCCTATTTCTTGTTATGTTTCCCACCACTATGTGATGTAATGAAATTTCAGATTGCTGACAAGCCTACATTTAAATTTCAGCCCAGGGAAAGTATTGTGGAAGGAGATGTGAGGAGGGGAAAAGTTTGCTTATCACTGCCAGTATTTGCTCTCTTGAACAAGCAGCATTGCCTCTGGACTATTGAAATTAAAATAAACACTGCAGTCAGCTCTTTGCTGCTTACTTTCTGTTTTTGACAGCAGCAAAACTAAATAGCTCTGCAGCCTTCCACGTATTTAAAATACATGAAAGAATAGAGAAAAGGTAGAGCCAAGCAAAATTTTCAAAGTAGATTTTCCCAGTATCCTGACAAGCCGTTAAACGGATATTATAATCACCAAGTCTACAGACTGTCTGTGTTTAATGCAAAAGGGACACTTTGGAGCCGTGTATCAGTGCAGAACATAGGTGTATGTGGCGTATGATTACTGTGCTAGCATACAGTACATATATACATATATATATATATATATATAATATATATATATATATATACATATATATATATATATACATATATATATATATATACATATATATATATATATACATATATATATATATATATACATATATATATATATATACATATATATATATATATATATATATATATATATATATATATATATATATATATATATATATATATATATATATATATATATATATATATATATATATATATATAAATGGAAGATTCCACCCCCATCAACCATTGTTATAGCAGTGTTGATTTATTGTAAAAATGAATTTGGTAACATCTTACCTCCCCTTCTTGTTTTCTTATCAACTGGTACTCAATAATATGTAATATAAATATAAATGCAAAAATACCTGTATTGGTAAAGAGAAAGGAAAATGACAAGATATTTTTATTAAAACATGAAAGCCGGAGTAGCCACAATCTAATAGAATGTGAGCTCTTTGAAATAGCCCTTGCACCCCCTTGTAATGTCTAGCAGTTGATTGCTAATTCCAGTATATACAGCATTGCCCTCCAAAAGTTATGTAGCAGGATCCGCTGACAGCTAGATGATGTACAGGTATGGGATCTGTTATCCAGAAACCCATTATTCAGAAACTCAGAATTACAGGAAGACTCCATTTTAAACAAATAATTGAAATTTTAAAAAATTATTTCCTTTTCTCTGTAATAATAAATAGTACTTTGTACTTGATCCCAACTAAGTTCCTATTGGAGGCAAAACAGTCCTGTTGGGTTTAAATAATATTTCAATTATTTTTTATAGACTCAAGTTATGGAGATCCAAATTACGGAAAGATCGCTTATTCGGAAAATACCAGATCCTGACTATTCTGGATAACAGGTTCCATACCTGTACTTAAAGTTGTATCCCAGCAAAAGCTTGACGATCACACATTGCACATCCATCCTAGTGCATGACCGAAGGGTATAGTTAAAAGGGTAAAAGAGGAATGTACCAAGAGTTGCTTTTATTGGCCTGTCAAAGTTCCACCTGAGGCAAAAGCACCCCTGACCAGGTTTTCATTATCTTTTTTTCCTTAGATGGGGCCCCAGCCTTCTTCAGCTTTGACACTGCTGAGATTAATACCTACCGAAGCAACATGGTAAATACTTTCCAGGGGTCATGCATTCATAAACAATGGTCCATCCAAGGAGCTGACACAGAATGCTTGACCTGTGGAGCTTCCATGATGCTCTCATATGGCACTGGAAATGTTTCCAAAAGGCTTTTTATAAATATGAAGAGGTCTAAAAAGGTGAATGATGCAGCCATTAAAATTATTCTACATGCAAACTACCCAATTTAATGCAGAAGGCATAAAAGAGACAATTTTAATAAAGGCATCCATTGTGATCCATGATCCATGATGATGTCCAACCAGACTCAGGTGACATGTTGCAATTCACATATATATATATATATATATATAAACAAGGGAAAGTTGTGCTCACCACTAGTTTTTAAAAACATTAGGCGGGGGTGCAATGAGGGTGTGACCACAAAATACATATAGACAAATACAAGATTCCTCTGCACTCAACCCATTATCAATATATTTAAGACAGAGACATTTTGTGCATTTTTCAGTAGCAGTATGCACAAAATGTCTCTGTCTTAAATATATTGATAATGGGTTGAGTGCAGAGGAATCTTGTATTTGTCTATATGTATTTTGTGGTCACACCCTCATTGCACCCCCGCCTAATGTTTTTAAAAACTAGTGGTGAGCACAACTTTCCCTTGTATGTTATAGTTCTACAAGAGCAGTGACCAGCACCATGTTGTAGCTCCCACCCCCTCCAACTATAGTCAGGTGATCCCACTGGTGTCTAATAAAAGGGCAGCCAAGTTTGGGAGTTTTACTTTGAAAGCAGCTAGTAAGTTGCAGGTAAAACGTATTCGTCCCTTTTATAAAATGTATAATTAAACCATAGAATTCTTAATGAATCAGATGAAAATTGAGCATAGGACTGGCCAGATATGGGATGACTTTGACGTAGTTGGCCAGCTTAAATATATTGCAATATATGGACAAACAATCCCTGTTTTGTTTAAAGGGTAAGGCATTTTTCAGTAGCAGTATGCACAAAATGTCTCTGTCTTAAATATATTGATAATGGGTTGAGTGCAGAGGAATCTTGTATTTGTCTATATATATATATATATATATATATATATATATATATATATATATATATATATATATATATAGTCTCTTATTCAAATAAATGTATGGTTGCTGAAACTGCAAAGTGAGAGCTGCTGAATAAAAAGCTAAATAACTATAAAAACACAAATAATCAAATATGAAGACCAATTCCAAATTGTCCCAAAATATCACTTTCTACGTCATACTAACATTAATTAAAAGGTGAACAACCCCTTTAAGTAGAGTAGAGAGTGCTCTGATGTGCTGTAAATTATAACACTTCTAAATCCACATCCAAATCCCTGAAATATTAGTTGGTCGAACTCATTTATGACCTTCAAGAAAAGTATAAAAAAGAATCATCTCAATCACTTATGAACCATTTATGTGTGAGCTTATGTAGCGAAATTTTCCCTCAAAACAAACCATATATAAAACCCTTGGAATACGATTAATAAAAGGCTAACATAAAATATCAAAGCCTGCACAGACCAAGTATCTGTGATAGATCAATAAGTGTTGCAGCAAGATACTGATTCCTCTTGGCACCATGCCCAATCTCTATAATAAACCATCATCTTCTCTAAGGTGCTGTTATTACAGCCATAATATAATAAACAGTGTTGTGCATTATCTGACTTTGGAAAAAATTGCCGTTGCCTGATAACAGTTCTGCATCACCTAATGAAAAGATTTAGGCTTGCTTTAGCGAGCCTAATAACTTAGGTCCATTCATACATTGCATCTAAAGACTGATAACTGGTTTAGCTTTCAAGCTGTCACTTTTCATTTATTGTTGAACATTGAATACTCTGTTGTTTCTGTTCTGCTGGCTGGTTTCATAGTCTTTCAAGACCATGCATTACATTGTTTACATGTAGAATCTAAATCCTGGAGTGATTTATAATCTGGACAGGCAATGAACATTCAACTGTAATGCTGAACTATAAACACCCCCCCTATAGTTTCTCTGCCTGTTGGTGGCTGCCTGGGTTATGATGAGCCCTAAAGCAAAGATATAACATTTACACAATATGTAAGCTCAATATATTTATTGATAATGAAGGAACAAGTGACCAAACCAAAGCTCTAGGCTGGTCCTAAAGCAAAACAGCAGGAATATTAGTAAAATGCTGAAAATTAGTGAAAAACGTGTTGAAGTCAATGGGCCTTTAGTTCTAGGCAACTTTTTCTAAGCAGCGTATTTTTCCACCCAGAATACAGTAGAAAACTATTTTCTGTTACTGTTAGCATTGTGGGTCTATGGACAGGGAGTTTTTTTTTTCAATGCAAAATTTTGACGAAGTTTTGTGAAAATATTTGCTAAATACAGAATTTCACTTTGAATCCATATCTGGAAAAAAAATTTGCTCATCACTACTGTATACTTGTATCTGTAAGGTTACTTGGAACTTATTAGAAGTTGAAAAAAAGTATGGCCAGTACTTTCGTTATATTAGACCAGTGATCTGCAACCAGTGGCTCGCAAGCAACATGTTCCTCTCTAACCCCTTGGATGTTGCTCCCATTGGCCTTAAAGCAGGTGCTTATTTTTGAATTTCAGGCTTGGAGGCAAGTTTTGGTTACATATAAACTGGGTGTACTGCCAAACAGAGCCTCCTGTAGGCTGCCAATCCACAAAGGGCTATCAAATAGCCAATCACAGGCCTTATATGGCTTCCCCTAGGAATTGTATTCATGCTTGTGTTGTTCCTCAACGCTTTTCACATTTGAATGTGGCTCATGGGTAAAAAAGGTCAGGGACCCGATTTAGATACAGGGATGGCATGCTTCACATAATACATGTGGGACATATTATCTAGACATCCATTATCCAGACAGCTCTGAGACTGGCATTGTATACATAGCTGTTTCTCTTTGTACATTTTTACTTATCTAAGGCCCCTCTTTATCACTAGATGCTTCACATATTGTGTATCTTGTTGTGATTCCAACCTCAACCAAAGACAGTGAAGAGACTTCATCCCAAGCTTACATACTACTCATGAATATCATAGGTGATAGATGGCTGGATAGATAGATGATAGATTTATAGATAGATAGATAGATAGATAGATAGATAGATAGATAGATAGATAGATAGATAGATAGATAGAGATAGATAGATAGATAGATAGATAGATAGATAGATAGATAGATAGATAGATAGATAGATAGATAGATAGATAGATAGAGATAGATAGATAGATAGATAGATAGATAGATAGATAGATACAGTTTTGGGGATTTTTTTCATTGTTAACTCCTTTATTCCCATAGGAGGACAATCCAATGTCGCTTAGATTCCATAGCAAATAGAGCTCCTGGATATCATTCCTAATGTCCCATGTAAACGGATAGTGCTGCAGTGTTGTTATACTAATCACAGCCAACTTGTGACTTAATTGACACACCTATGTAGCCAATACAGAGCCCTCAGGCCAGACAAAGGATACCTGTTACTTTCCTTGTGTGAGTTTTTCTGCTGCTATTCATTTACGTGCCTGCCATAGGGGTTACATTCATATGTGTAGCCATTTAGTAGCCATAGCAATGGACAGTGATTATCCTACAGGGGGGCAAGTCTTACGTCTTTAACATCTTCAGAAAGAAATGGCAAAGCCATGTGTTCAGGTTAACAGATTTATATACAGGTTTGGGATCCATTATCCAGAAACCTGTCATCCAGAAAGCTCTGAATTATGGGAAGGCCATCTCCCATAGGCTCCATTTCCATCAAATAATTTAAACTTTTAAAAATGATTACTTTTTTCTCTGTAATATAAAACAGCATCTTGTAATTGATCCCAATTGAGATATAAATTATCCTTATAGGAGGCAGGACAATCCTATTTGGTCTAATTTATATTTTAAAGATTCATTAGTAGACTCAAGGTATGGAGATCCAAATTACAGAAAGACCCCTTATCCAGAAAAACCGAGGTCCCGAGCATGCTGGATAACAGGTCCCATGCCTGAAGTGAGAAAGTTGCATTTAGGAAAACAATTAACTAGATCTTAGTTTTGGGCAAACTATTGCTATAAGTAAGACTTTATCAGTAAAATGAGTTTAAAGGTGTTACATAACACTTTAAGCACTCCTACATTGCAAGACAATGAATCCAAATCCATGTTTATGGTTATTGTGCTATAATACACAAGAGCCAAGAATATCCTGTCAATTATATTCTTATAAACGGTGCTTAGTGATGTCATTGGTTATAATCTGAGTTTAGTGATGTCATTTCTATCACATGACTCATTGAAGCTTGTGTATTATAATAAATAAAGTACCCCCTGTTGCAAAACATTAGAAGTCTCCTCAGAGTTCCATGACCTGAATAAAAACACCTGGCCTTTGACCTTGTGTTTTTATATGGTCATTGAGCTTCTCTGGAACTTGTAATATTCCTATATTTTATAATTTACTTAATTCACTATATATACTTAGAGTGGAATGTCAGCAGTATATTAAGAAACTTTCTAAGGCAAAAGTAATTTCAGCAGCAGAGTAGATTAAATATCTGCTATATTAGTCGCAGAGCATTAAATAGAATTGGATTGACTGGGGAAAGGGTCAAAGAATTTCTTACAGGTTTAGCCCACCAGAGAAGTAATAAAATTCAACCACACTTAAAATCATTAGCTTTAAACCCTTTGATATAAGCCGCTAGACTCCAGCATTCACATAATGAACATCACTGCGTCGGGCCAATAGAAAAAGAAATTCACCCAGCAACCTACATTTAAGAAGATACAGTAAGGGAGAAAGATTAGCAAGAGACAGAAAATAAATGAGTGTGAGAACAGGGAAATCATCAAAGAATGGGAAAATGTTGCCAGAAGAAAAAAATATGCGATCTTTGGAAACATAAAGGCAGAGTTTATTTTGACAAGAGAGCCTGTGAAGACCTAATATCAAGTAGAGAAGGAAAACCCCTACTGTCAAAGGAGAACTTTCTCATATTTGTTCTTAGTTGGACTGGACCCTTCCAGATTTTGTTTCCAGCACATTTTCGGGAGTGATCACTATGTGTTGTCTCTGTCTTTTTCACAGAGTTTTGAGTTGATAAGTAAAACAGTCTTTATTTATTTATATATATACATATATATATATATATATATATATATATATATATATATATATATATATATATATATATATATATATATATATATATATATATTGTTCGGGACCTGGGGCCTTCCAGATAAAGGGCCTTTGCATAATTCAGATCACCATATCTTTATTCTACTAAAAGAAAAAACCTTCCTTCAGTGTATTCCCAAATTTGTAGTTTGTAGTTCCAAAATCTTCCACCACATACTCTTTTATGTAGTACATGCATGGGATCTGTTATCCAGAACAGGGCATGGTGTTTTCTGGACAATGAATATTTTTGTAATTTGGATCTTCATACCTTAAGTCTACTAGAAAATGTGAACATTAAATAAACCCAATAGGCTGGTTTTGCTTCCAATAAACATGAATTAAATCTTACTTTGGATCAAGTACAAGGTACTGTTTTATTATTACAGAGAAAAAAAATGAATTATTTCGATAAAATATAGTCTATGGGAGACAGTCTTTCCCTAATTCAGGACTTTCTAGATGGCGGTTTCCAGATAACAGATCCCATACCTATATAAATTGCCTATGTTTCCTTTCCTACAAGGGTACTTTACCAATCACCCCACAAGAAAACTAAAACTAGGAATAAGATACTTCTTAAAGAGCCGAAAAAACACTGTTGGAATACTCATTATTTTGAGTATAAAATAGGTTTGTTATTATTATATTGTAGTAGAGTCACAAGAATCAGCTAGGCATAACTTTAAGGCTTTTGTATCCTTGGAGTCAGATTGAACTCTTTTTCAGATAAAATGTCCTCAAATATTGTTTAGGAATTTATGGATGAATTTAGTCATCTTGGACTCTGGTGTCTGGGGGCCCCCTAGGGCTGCTGCCTAGGCCCCCCCACCCCAGTGGCCAGGCCTGGATTTGTGGAAAGGCCACCTAGGCCCGGGCCTATGGCGGCAGGATTTTAGGGGGGCGGTATGCTGCCAACCACACCCACATTGGTTCAAAAACACTGGGGATGCGCTGGAGACAATCATTTTTTAAATTTCCTGTGCGCCAATCCCCATTGCTCCAGTCCAGATGATGAAAATTTGCACAAATAAAGGGGAGGGGACAGGGGCGACAAATGGCAGTGGGCCTAGGGGTGCCCACTATGTAAATCTGGCCTCCAGTCTGCTCCTTCACATGCTGTAACCCCCTTCCCTGGTTGCGTAGTACTTAACGCTTCCTTCTCTCTTGTAGCCATGATCAGAGGAGAGATGCCAATGCTCACAGTTCCAGCTGGAGGGAACAGGTCTGGGTACGTGGGGACCACAACATTTTTCATCAGTTTCTCATTGGTGTCCCGTCGGGCCAGTCGATCCTGAATTTAGGAATCACTATAAATGTTGCTCTTTACCAATGTTGTGAGTTTGGCACTAGCAAAGCAATTGACTAAAAACCACTGAAATGTGCTAAAATGTCAGAATTAATCATGTGGTCTATAATTAAACAGAAAATTTTGGAAAAAAAAAAAGCCTATATTTTTGCTCCAGTAGACCTCACCATTGGATCATATACTGTACCAGGCATTACTAGAGCTAACTGCTCCTAAAGCTGACCATAGATGCAAAGATCCGATCATACGAATCATCATAGGATCGGACTTCTCCATCTTCCGACCTGCCACTAACCATTCCGATCAAATAAAGTACAAAAGAAGAGATCAGCCGATGTTCTGCCCCTGACAGCAATCGTACGAAAGTTGTCCGACCAAGGCTAGTGACAGTCTCCCACTGAAAATCGTATGAAAATCGTATGATCGGCAATACATGCAGAGGTATTATCGGCAACCGACAGAAATCTTTTAAACTGTCCAATCGACCAAATGACTGATCTCCGCCGGACGAAAAATGTCGGGACTCTCCACACACGGTCCGAAAATCGTACGAATCCTCGATTCATACGATCAGATCTTTGCGTCTATGGCCAGCTTTACTGGCCATAGACGCAAGAGAAGGAACCCTGAATAAGGGTATGTAGTGGTTTCTGCTAGTTAACCCAATCAAAAAAAATCATTTCACTTCCAGCTTTCAAGACATAGTTGTTATTTAGCAAAGAGTAAAAAAAAAAAAGTCTGTTTCACATTCCTTGTGCTTGTCGTTCATAAAATCTTATGTTTCCAATCTCTATGAGCTTATTTTTCTTTCTAAAGATGGTATGAGGCCCAGGGAAGCACTTAATGTTTCTTCTAACCTCAGCCAAGCAACACAAAGTGTGGGTGAAGTATAAACACAGAGCATTTCTCTTTGACCTCTACTGCTATGAGATGGGACAGGGTTGTTAGTTTATGAGAGAGAAAGTAGCCTAGACTTGCTTTGGAAGAAAAAAAGAAAAAGAAAAGAAGAGGTACTGGATTAGTCTTTTGTGCACAGTCTCAATGCTAAGGGGAATTAGCAATAGATGTAGGCACTTAAGGGTTCTCTGTTGCTAAAGCTTATCCCAGATTTCAAACAATAAACATTTGAATATCAACAGTGTTTTGCAACTTTCAGCACAAATGTAGATACTTCCCCCTTTTGATGACACCCAAATCCTTCAAAATGTTAGTAGCTCAGACACCGAGGCCACTGGCTGAAGGCAGATACTAAATAATTCAAGTCTAATTTGTGATTTGCCTGTGAGTCCCTTTTTACAGGTTTTTTTTTTTTTTTTGTCTTTTCAGTCATTACAGAAACACACGGAGAAGAACGTTATTGTTTCTTTCTTTCTTTACTTTCATCTTGGTTAAGCTCTTTGAAAATACTTAATTTGTCATGGTTGGAGGAGACTTATCACCTGCACCAGTTTCTCTATCTCTTTCTCTTTGTGGGCTTCTTGCCTTGGAATTGCCTTGAATTTTTTTTTTGTTTCTTCTTTTAAGTTATTTATTCTTGTTAAATACTATAGTGTGTTTCAGAATATCTATTTTGGTTGTTGTTTTATTTTTTTTAGTGCTTTCCTTTATAGTCTAGATGAGCTTTACATTTAAAGGGAAACAGAGCATTCCTAGAAGATTTCTGATTGGAGCAGCATGGTACTATGGATGCTCAGTATATTGCATATTCATTTTTAAATATGTCTTTTCCAATGGCTCCTCACTTTGGTGTAAAAAGTATTGGGTTTTTTTTTTGCAATGTGACTTCAGGCAGCAGACATGTCTATGGATGCATCATACACCCATTAGGCACACATTTGCCCCCTATTTAATGTAAGGTAGGCAGAGTTAGGGTGATGAATGAGTTGTGAGCCCTTAGTTGCTATGCAGGTCACTTTGCTCTCAAATTGATCAAAATCCAATTTTTTCTCAGTATTTAAATAAAAAAAAAAGTCTGACCAAACTAGAATCTTATTTATTATTAAAGAAGCACGATTTAATCAGATAGGGGACAAACTTGATAAAATCAAACGAAAATTCAAATCATTTTTCTGGCTTTTTCATGAAAAGGATTTTTGCCCGAAACGCCCTTTAATAGTTGGATTTCCTGGCTAAATCCAGCGCAGACCACAGAAACTTCCAAATAGGATAGGGACCTCTCCCACTAACTTATATACAACCTCGGCAGGTCTGATATAGAGTATTTTCGGATTCTGACTTTCCATTCTCGAGCTATAATAAATCTCATAAAATTCAAGTTTTGTCCACTAAAAGTTCTGATTTTATAGTTAAAAAACCTCATATTTCTTGTTTTTTTTTTGGCATTCTGACTTTAATAAATGACCCCCTTCATGTACAGCAGGCTTGTACCTTATATCTACACTGATAACTCTCTGCAATGACATGGAAATTCTTGGTAGAGCTTCATTTGAATCTCAGTAGGGCAATAACAGGTTATATCAGTTATGCATTATCACGAAATACATTAAATTTTACATTTTATTTCCTAAAAGTGTACCATAGATACAAAACCCACCATTTTTTTCATACAGTGATACGTAAATAATGGCATAATCAGAGATGACCCAGTAGCTTCTGAAGCTGATTCCACTAAGTTGGCCATGCACTTACCAATTTGGTATGATTGTTTGTTTATTCATGCTGCCCAGGTGGTCCCAATTGATATCTTTGTTCAGTGGATATTTGGTTCATTGATTAGACAGAAAATTAGATGATTGTATCTGCCAATGCAACTTACCTGAAACATTAAAACAGAAAAGTGCACATACTGTTTATGGCCTCTTGTACAGTTTCCAGTCTTTCAACTCATTGGCCAATCATTTGGATACCGGCCAGTGTATGGTCACCTTAATACAGCAATAAACAGTCACTTCAGAAGGGATAATGTACAGTATAATGGTTATTTGTAATATTTTTATAAGGTCACATAGTCCTGACAAACAAATAACTCCCAGTATCATATTTAATGTTATCTGATAATATCATTTATAAAGGCAGTAGAAATTACATGTGAGGGGTGTAACTTATTTTTTACTTACACTGTGTACAATGTACTCGAATCACAGCATGAATACCAACCCAGACTGTATTATCGAGATCTTTAAAAAAAATAAGCAAAAATGACAGGTGGAAAGAGTTTTTGCGCTGTGGTAAAGCCGGAATGATGAAGGATTATTACTTAGCAATGAAGACAAAGTGATGCTAAGGGCCTAATGGTATGTTGAGTAAAAGTAAAATAAGACATAACTGTCGCGTCTTGTTTTAGAGAATAGCAGAGCAGTTGCCTATTGAAGTTGATACAATAATGACTTGAATAAAGTTATCTTCTGGCCTGAATGGGATGGTGTCAGTGGGAGGGTAGAAAAGGAGGAACTTGAAAAACTGAAAAGAAATTCCCTTTTTTTAAAGAATTTGGGGGTCAGAGATCAGCTGCTTTCCAAGGCAAGAGGACAACTAAACAGTGGATAGGCCCAAATAAAGACAACTATACAGAAATGCACACTTGCACAAATAGTCTCACACTCTTTTCCACTTTTCACTTATTCTCCCAGCTCCTTTTCTCTTGCTCTATGTACTTCTCCTCCCTTTGTTTATTCACCATATATTAATCATTCATCTTGCTCCCCCCATTGTACCCATCCACTTTTGCTATAAAGTATTATATTGGTTCACGTTTTTACTTGCAAGTTTTTTCCGATGGTTAATGTACACCGGAATGAGAACATGGGATGTACAAGAGGTTCTGCATATTTGCAGCTCTAAGGAAGCAGAAGAAACATACAGACAAAGGTAGGAATTTCCAATATCATATGCATTGTTTGCAGTATATGGAATGTGTACATGGACAGTTACATATATCGTACCCTAAAGATGTTACAAAAATTGTGCACATTAGATATAAGGCAAAGCCGATATATAGCCAAGCTGAAACAAAAGCTGCTGCATATATGGTTAAATACATGGAAAATAACATACAACCTATAACAGTACAGTAAAGTAAAGTTGCATTATATGCCTAAAATGATTACAGCAAGTAAACTTTTATATTAAACATAATAGTTTATAATCCCCTGGTTCTGTATGCTACACTACAGCAGGTAAATGGTAAAACCAAGAAGCGTTTCTTGCATTTATTACTGTTCTGATTGTTATTATTGATATATTTGTCTGACTAGAGCCATTATGTGCAACAGTGGAATGGCGCTTTGGTAACAAGTGTAGCATTTTGACAGGCAGACACGTATAGCCAATATATCCTGCCTGTGATTATACAGATCATTAAACAAACTCCTGTTTCTGAAATCATGATTTAAGCATTGTACCTCCATATAAATTGGCTTTGCAACTACCTTTGTGAATACCACGTTGCCTAGCAACCTATTAGACTTTTCATGCTGAAGGCTTCACTGGAAAGGGGAACTGATCAAAAACCTGATTTCCACTGTTATTTTTATTTCTTTTTTGTAAATACCATTAAGGATCTTACATAAATGAGTAGCCAAAAATGTCTCTTTCATTTTCCTAATAAAATCCCACTGCCAAAAAGGTAAAGGCAACAACTTTGAAAGGACTTCAAGTAGAATACAATGGAATTCACAGTGTGGATACTTTATGGAGGAATACATTAATAAATAGGGAATCCACTCTCTTTCACTCTAATTATGGTTATTTCTTTAACAAAGTTCTACATGCCATTGCTTTACTTTCTTTTGGACAGTTATTTCAGCTTTAAACAGAGGCAAAAGTGCACTTTAGGGCAAAAGCAATCACAACACTGCATCTAAAATGAAATATTCTCAATTGGAACACTCCGTGCTGAGAAGCAGTCTCTGGTGCAGACTGCACTGGTATAAAGTTCGACACAGTTGGACCCAGTAGAAATGAGCTGCCTGGTGTTATGAACTGGAGCTTCACCAACCTGCAGCCTGATGGGTGGCTCTTGTTTTTTGCTTATGCCAGAAGAACCCTATGAATGCATAATGGTGAATATAGAGTTTATTGGAGGAGGAATAATAGTTTTAAGTTAGAGCTTCTGGTTAGTGATGGGCGAATTTCTCCCATTTCGCTTCTCCAAAAAATTTGCAAATTTCCTGAGAAATTTTTGAAACGGCAAAAAATTTGTGAAAAATGTACTCCATCATTGAAGTCAATGGGCATCCGGATAGTGTTGATGCCCACCGGTTTTGACATGAGCGACTTTTCCGACGTGCGTTCATAATTTTTTGACACTTGCAAATTTTTGCCCGCAATTGTTCGTAGGAGTTTAAAATTTATTCGCCGGCGGTGAAACGCGGGAATTCTTTGCAAATTCACGCCTTGCGAATTTATTCGCTCATCCCTACTCCTGGTTCTAGGGAAAATGCTTCAACACACAATGATATTCTAGACAATTCCATGTTACTTGTTTTATGCCAATGTTTGGGTAAGGCTCATTCTTGTTTGATAACTAAATTGCCCCATGCATAAAGCAAGGGCTTTACATAATATGTTTGCTTAGGTTACAGTAGAAGAACTCCAATGACCTGTGCATAGCCCTGACTTCAGCCAAGTGAACACCTGTGGGATGAAATAGAACCAACCTCAAACATAAAAGCAAGCTGACCCCAGCACTTTCTGCCCCTAAAGAGAGATTTCATAGCCAGTACTTGCACTAAATGCAATACACAAAATAAGGAAGAATAGAACAAAAGAAAGCAAAATTGTCATACCTGTACCACCCCATAGGATATAGATTATTAATATGATATAGTCATTGCTGAGAGTGTCACCCCATTACACAGTTGAAACTTACCCACAGAAAGATGATGGAAGTACATCACTAACCTATGGTTGGTTTAAGTCAGTGTATAGCACACTATAATAGTCGTCGGAGAACTACAGATAACTGACAGACTTGGCCAAAATATGCCAAATATGTTATTTGAGAAAGGAAGGGATACAGCTGTGCCTCATGACTTTTAAATATAATCAATTTTTGTAGTCTCTGAGCCAATCACAGAGCAGCTGGTCTAGTACTGATGACTTACAGCTACACATTTAGCTGACTCCACCTACCCATTCCTTGGTTGCACAATAAGTGCCACTAAAACAGGAGCTACCCCCCAGTTATGCCATTACTCAATGTGGAGGGGAGAAAAAATGATTTCTTTAATATTTTTAGTACATTTCTTGTAGTGATTCTCACAATTTCAGATGTTTATGACATGGAGCAACATTGTTTCTCTAATGATGGCATTAGCTTACACAAAGGGATTCAAGTGAATTCAGGGCAGGATTCAGAAATGTAAAAAACTGTAAAACAGAGCTGTCTTAGTGGGAAGAGGATGTTGGGGAAGGAGTAAAGTTTTTTGTTAGAAGCTTAGCATTTCTGCAATAACTTTAAAAAAAATAACTCCATAAAATGATTAATGTCTGATTCATTTTATACAGTGTGAAAAAATAGTTGAAATTCCTTTGAGTGAAATGACTCACATTCCTGAAAGCAAGAAGTCAAGCCCACAGCATCTATAGATTTGTACAAGCCCGCTTTGTCTATTTACTTCTGCGTAATCTGTTTAACTTTTGATCCGCTGCCAGGTGGTCCCTAGGCAATCGTGTGAGCACACCTAGAAGAGTACTTTCTGAAGTTAGGAGACGTTAACGCAGACATTATGACATATTTTATGGGATGCATTTGTAGTTCCTTACCATATGGTACACTTAAGTAGTTGTTTTGGGGTCAGGGAGGGATTTTAGACAAGAATTTATTCCACCATAACGCTGAACTGACACCTGGCATGCTGGTGCTCATGCTGGTAAGGAGGTGCTGAGGATCAACCTGTAGGTATTTTGTAAATAATTAATTTCTGCTTTTCATCCTCCAATGTAAGTTAAAAATCATATATTATTTTAAAATAACAAGCATAGTCTTATTTAGACATACCGTGGTTTCTTTGTCAGTGATCAAATTTCTCCAGCTTTATTCTTCAGTAATGGATGACTTGGTCATGAGCTAGAGATAAGTGGGTGGTAGGAATGTGTGAATCTTGCTGTGCTGCCCAGTGATGAAGTAAATGGAATATTTTCAGAGATGAACTTTTTTCCCCATCATATTACATGAAATGGTCAATGTTAGTTACAACATCAAAATGTCGTGCCTTCCATCTCCCTTACCTCCTCGCCACCACCAGTCCCAGTTCCTTTTCCTTGTCCCTTACCTTGTCCGAGTACTTCCAAACCTAGTGATTTTGAATTTTATTATCTGGTGAGATGAACCACGAAATAGACTGAAACAGTTTTCCATGCCAGATAAAGATTTATTAATGATGCTGGTTGGCTGATCTCTACATACAGTTGGCCTACTAGCTGTTTGTCATGTTTATGAAAAGACCCACTGAGAAGTGACATGAGAGACCCCCAGGTGCAAGTGCTAGAGCACTGTGGGGTGAAAAAGTGAACCCTTTATGGTTGCACTTGTATCAGATGTCTGATTGTGCTCTGAACCTAGTACCAAATTGCAAGTTAGAGGGCAGAAGGGGGAGGGGTCATTATAAGCATCTAGGGGGCTGATTTACTAAAACTCTAATTTATCTCTTTGTTTTCTGAATTCCATTCCGCAAATTGAAGTTATTTATCAATAATGTTTCACGGAAAAAATTAGAGCAACAAAACATCACAATAAAATCAACCATCAATTCGTATTGTTCGACTGATTTTATTATATTTTTACTGCGAAAACTCGACTTTTTCAGATTATCGTTCAAAAACCTTAACTTTTTCGGATTATCCACTGCAGATCACAATGTCAAGAAAAATCTTTGCGGACATCTGCCATTGACTTCGACATGACCTCAACAGATATGAGATGGAGTATTTTTGCATTTAGATTTTTAGCTGCTTTTGAGGTTTGATAAATCTCTAAAATGAAAAACTAAAATGTCACCCCTAAAAACCTCGACCAGATCAAATCAAGGTCTAATAAATGGGCCCCTTTGTGTTATTGATTCTACATTTGCCAGTTGCTCTTTAATATATGTTGTGTCTCTTATTGCATGGCAACACATGACACTGCCATAACTTGGTCACCAGAAATGGAAACCAATGCTGAGAAGGAAGGGTGCTTTGAACCCGTTGTTTCTGGGTGCCATCAACCTTGTACAGGGTTTTTATTTATCATGCATTTAAGTGGCGGATACAAATAGTTTGGCACCGAAAATATCGGCAGTCACCAAGTTAATTATTGAGCTAGATATGAAAGTCCATGGTGAATTAAAAGTCAAATAGTACTTACTGTTTGCAAGAACCATTCTTTATACTGTATATTTGCTTTTATACATGAGAGTGCTATATTTCTTGCATAAGCATTTCCAACAACTTTCTTTATAAAACTAAAAGAAATGCCTTTATACTGAGCCCAAGCAAACACATGGCAGTTCACGCCCATATCTATTTAAATGCAGAAAATGACTGCTTTGTGTACACATTACTCTTCCCTTATATTTCCCCTTCTCTTTATGGGAAGAAATAAAAAGTACTCTGCACTATAAATAGTTGTATATTTTCCTTTATCTAATGGGCACCCTTTGTTCCTTCCTTGATGGATAGGAATAGGCCATTAATTGCTCTGTCAGGTTTTGTCATAAGTGCCATAAAGTGGATTGCAACATTAATACTGCGATGCAGTGTGATATTTCATAATGGTAAATAATGGACAAGGATGTTTTTGTAGCTAATTATAGCTAAATCTTTACATTTGCCCTAGAAACCGTGTTTAAAGTTATTTTATTATGATTATATCTACAATTCTAAATTTTAATGGCCATGTTTAGGTTAGGTTTTTTAGGATTGTTGCAGAAGGTCTAGCATGTCATATTCCTACTTGTACTTTACTTTGCAATGCTACTTCAGACACTTCCATTCAATTATCCCTTTATTCTTTAAATCTTATAAAACACAGACCATTGAATAAGGGGGACAGAGAGCAGCCTAGGGAGGCTTTAAATAAGAACAGAAGCTGATTTAACTTTGCACATAGTATAGTAATTTCATGGCATAGAAGTTGGTGATCACGCAAGGTGCCGCTTGGAGTCACAGGGTATATGATGCACAGTTGGATAATGCACTCTAGGGTAGAGCACGGAATATGAACCCAGCCCCAAAAGAGCAGGGAATGGAAAGCCTCCGTTACTTTTACCAATATACAGTGCTGGCATTAACATCACCTAGAAGTTCAGTTCTTGTATATAAGAACATAGATCAGCCAAGTCAAGCAGTATAGCAGCTCCATCTCACAGACACATGAACGCAAATGTGAAGAAACAGAATTATAAAAAAAGTTTTGCATTTATACTTACATTTCTGCCCAAGGCCAGGGCCACACAGTAATGCCCTCTATTGCCCTGCCTCTATTAAAGACTCCAGCATCTGGGCAGCCAGAGATGGGAATGGATCTTATAAGAAGGCAGATCTCATACTTGAAAATGGGAAAGGCTTTCAGCAATAAGCTGCACTGTTAAAGGCACCAGTCAGTACCTACGATGGCAGCTTTAGGGGGTTGGTCATTAGGCCCCACCACCAGAAACTTGAGACTAAATTCAATTCAATTCAATGGTTGAGCTGATGGTGAGGTTCATACCCACTCTCTTCCACAATTGGTGCATGGGCAGACTGTAATGTGCATGGACTGATCAGCAATGTAGGGAGAGAAAAGTCAGAGATTCAGTGTCTCGGGTAGCACCACAGTCAAATATGTCCCTTTGCATAGTGTTTTAAATACTGGAACATAATGGCAGACTAAAACTGGCCATAGACGCAAAGATTGATCGTACGATTTTCGGACCGTGCGTGGAGTTTCCCAACATTTTTCGTGAGATGGCGATCGGCCGTTCAGTTTATTGGACCGGTTAAAAAATTTCTGTCGGCTACCTGTATCTCTGCATGTATTGCCGATCTGACGATATCAGTGGGAGACTGGCACCAGCTTTTTTCAGACATAACTTTCATACGATTGCTGTCAGGGGCAGAACATCGTCTGATCTGTTCTTTTCTACTTTATTTGATCTGAATGGTTAGTGGCAGGTCGGGAGATGACACTGAGCGATCGTTCGTCCGATAGGAAGGTAAATCTACACGTCTATTCAACTGGATCCTTGCCGAACAAAGTTTAAACTCCCCATGTTGTTGAATTTATTGCACTGATAATCACATCAGCCCATCATGTTTCCACTTCAAAGTGCCTTATAATGATTCAGTCACAGGTCTGAAAGCAGGTAAAGGAGGGTGTTTGAGTAATCAGTTACAGCATTAATTAACGAATCATTATTAGTAGGGTAAACAAACCAGGCTTTACATTATTTCTGATTTCATTACTTGATCATGTGACTTAATTGGCAAGGTTGTCTCTGCAAATATTGTTTCCCAGACTGGGGAATGAGCATATTTCTTGCAATTATACCAATGGGAAATGTTGGGGTTTTTTTCTTCTATGTTTCCAGAGTGAAGTTGTTAAACCTACACAGTAACACTGTTCCATTATCATTAAATACCAACATGTCCTATAGAGTAGAATAAAACAGAAGCTATTCACAAAAGAACAGAAGGTTTATCTCATGCCATACACACAATATTGCCTCAAATCTTTAAAGGACACTATGGCCATGATTATTTTAGTGCAGACTACTTTTTTTGTGGTCTTTAGACAATGATTTATGGGTCTATCCTGTCACATGAGAAATGAGTTAACGTAGCAGTTGCAAATTTACACAAGTTCTAATAACCCTTAGCAACTAATGGTGAACCACTGGTTATTATCGGCAAAATCTTTCTGATTGGTTGTTATGTGTTACAAGACCTAGTGCAAATGTTGTGCTTTTCACATTATCCCCTACCCGTATTAATAAAGCCTTTACTATTAGACATTATAAGATCATTTTCTGACAAACCCAGATGGGCCATGTACCCTGCTATAATTTTTATACAAGAAGACAAAATTGACACAGCATGGCATCACTGGGCACATAGCAAGCTAAGACAGCCATAAGGACATGTTCTGAGTGTGTGTGGGGAGAAACACCACAAATCTAGTCCATCTTAGGCATTTAATTGTAACATACAAAATTCTGCAAGAAATTTGGTCCTTTAATTTTGAAATTTTCATTTGGATAAAGGAAAACAGACTGCCCAATGCTTATCTGCGTCTGTAGCATATCTCACTTAAATTAGGGCAATCCAATACCCAGTGTTTTCAGGGGGTCCCTTAAAAATATTGCAAAGACAAGTCTTTACATTTCTCAAAGTTAAAATACCTACCGACTTAAAGGAGCTAAAGTGTAACTAAAGAAGTAGCTAGAAATGTTGAACATTATGTTTGTGCTTCTGCACCAGCCCAAGGCAACCACAACCTTTTAGCAGTAAAGATCTGTGTCTCCAAAAATGCTCAAGGAGCTCCCCATCTTCTTTTCTGCTGATTCACTGCACATGTTGCTGCTCTGTGCTGCTGTCACTTACTGAGCTTAGGGACCCACTCAAAATATACAGAACACATACAACATAAATGTCACAATATAAGGCTGATTAATAATTAATACAGATAATTACTACATGGCAACACAGAAATTAGTGCAATTAGCATCAGAATGTAATACTCAGTCCTGTAACATCAGCTTATATTACAGGCCAACCTCATTTTCTGCTTGATAATTAGTGACAACCCCTAAGTTTAGCTTCTCAACAGCTGCTCAGAGCCCACTGAGCATGTGAGAGTCACAGACACTTTCCAAGATGGTGACCCCCTGTGACAGGTTTGAAGTCCTGGATCATTGCTGCTATTGAGAAGCTGAAACGTTAGGCTGGTACAATAAAGTCAGCATATAAAACATGACATTTTTAGCCATATTAATTTTTTTTAGGGTTCAGTTTTCCTTCAATGCAATGGGATGTTTTTTTCCTGTAATTAATCTTGGCAACTGCGGGCGACAAAACATCCCTTGTTTTCTTTCCACTGGCTAACATGCAAATCTTTGGTGGTGAAACATACACGGCGTAACGTTTCTTCTTGAGAAAACTTCAGGCTACTTAGGAACATACTGTAGCTATGCCACATATGTATCCCTCGCGGTGATTCCCATGTTTGCGAATGTGGGAAGGAAACAAGGGATATTTTGAAGTAGCCAGGATTAATTGCGGTCAACAAAATGTCCTGTGTTTCGATGTGCGGGTCTGCAAACTCCTACCCAACCTGGCACAGCAGCTCTGTTTATAGACCAGTCCCCAACCCGCCCATCTCTGATGTCACGAAAGGGGAAGGAACAGAAGCACCTATAAATAGAGGCTGCCGCTGTTTGAAGCAGGCAGTGTAAGGTTATGGATGGGGAGAGCCTGACTGTCCAGAATGATTGGTATCTGGGGTTTTTCCAGAAAAGGGATCTTTCCACAATTTGGATCACCTTTTGAAAAAAATAATCAAATCATTCATTAAACCCAATAGGATTCTTTTCCCTCCTTAAGGCTTAATTATATCTTAGTTGGGATCAAGTACAAGGTACTGTTTTATTATTACAGACAAAAAGGAAATCATTTTTAAAAATGGAGTCTATGGGAGATGGTCTTCCCATAAGCTTTCTGGATAACAGGTTTCTGGATAATAGAATACATTATATAAAAATATATATCCTATTAATAACTGCTGAAATCTAAAATTCAACCTTTGTGCTAAGTGCATTCCAAGAAATGTGAGTTAATGAGTGTGCCCTGCATTTAACATTATTTACAGCTGTTACAGATGCCACCACTTATCATCGGTTTCCAGTATAGTAAAATACTTGGCTAGTCACTTCTATTTGGCACCGTGGACTCTGGTAGTACCAGCTGGACCATTAAGCATATTAAGTTAGTATGCATCAGCAGATTCAATAATACTCTGTATTCTCCACTGTAAGTGATGGTTTTGACGTAACAAGAAGCCGTACATCGATGTATTACTATAGGGCTTGCTAATATTCAATCCACTTCCAAAAAAAAACTTGTTGAACAATTCATTTTGTTCTTTTTCATAAAGAATATGCTTTCAAAAAGAGTTAACCGTGTTATCTAAATCAACTTTTTAGATGCTGCTGATTTTCCCCTCCCAATTTTTAGAAAACTCATATCGCTGTATTGTGCTAAAAAACTGACTTTTATTCTCGGCACCCTGTGAATTTATCTGTCGTCTAACGTCTTCTCTGCAATAAAAGAAAGGACCCAATCACAGCCCGTGCTATTTATTAATTTGTGCCCAGTGCCTGGACGTAGAAAGCATTAGCTTGCCTTTCATGGAAACCGTTGCATCCTCCAAATAAATTATCATGCTCAAAAGTGTAATATGCTCAAATTGCTCGGGTTGCTGTGACAGCAGAGTTCACAGGCTATGAGATAAGTCTTCTTGTTGCCAAGTCAAGGGGGCTGCTACTTTGTTGACATCTTCTTTCAGTGTGTGAACATGTAAATAGGAGCTGAATGTGCTTCGGCTGTGTTTGACAAGGCACGTTATGCTTACATTGTGTTTAGCTCCTCATATGTACCGTGAAGCGTTGCAAGAGACAACGTATTATCATATAACACAAGTGTTTAGACTATTTCTATCTCATCATACCTTTTTTTTCGTTCCTGCATTGTGTCGATTGCATCAAATCTGTGGCTTTATAGATATATAAATATATATATATTGTGTGTGTTATCCAGCCTTCTTTCTAAATTTCCACCTCTACATGAAACAAAGAAGAAGCCTTTGAGATCGAAAGGTCAATCATTTTATTCGTCTCGTCCCATCGTCAACAGAAGGGGGTTGTGGGAACATTCTAAGGCTAATTAAAGTCTCAGTAAAGTATAATAGAAGTGCCACTGATCTGGGTAAAATTGTTACAAACACAGTTGGGTTTCATCACTACATGTTCATGGCCCTATTTTTCAGTATTTCACTCTTTTTTAGAAAAAAAAATACAACCACTAGATCACATTAAAGTAAACCCTATATGTTGGTCCTAACTATTTATTTTATTTACTAATTTATTTTTCATAGGCTGACACCTCCCTGCCTGGGTGCAGTATTTTGGCAGCAGGTAAACAAGAAATGTGCGGGTAGCATATCATTTACAAAAGAGATCCATTAAACTTTGTGGTTTGTGTATTTTGTCAGATAGTAAAGGTGGGGTTCTATAATCCAGAAACCCATCATCTAGAAAGTTTCAAAATATAGGAAGACCATAGAGTCCATTTTAAGCAAATAATTAAAATTTTTAAAATGGTCTTTTTCTCTGTAATAAAACTGGACCTTGTGCTTGATGGTAACTAAAATTCATGAATCCATGTTGGTGGGAAAAAAATCCTATTGGGTTTATCATTAAAATGTTTTCAGTAGGGACCCCTACTCAGAACGTCAGAGGACGCAAGCATTGAAGATATGGGACCCTATTCATGTATCAAATGTGAACCAGACCCTATAAAACCATTCTGTGCTAACAATTGTAGAGGTATAGGATGCATTATCTGAAAATGTGTTATCCAGAAAGCTCCAAATGAAAGGAAGTCACCTTCCATAGACTCCATTTTAATAAAATGATTTAAAAAATGATTTCCTTTTTCTCTGCAGTACTAAAACCGTTTCCTTGTACTTGATCCAACTATGATAAAAATGAATCCTCATTGGAAACAAAATAATCCTATTGGGTTTATTTAATGTTGATAATATTTTTTAGTTGTATGTGGATCTGAATTATGGAAATGATCCCTTATCCAAAAAAATGAGGTGCTGAGTATTTTGGATAACAGGTCCCATATATTTGAATACAACAACCCTTCAATTTTCATCACAATCTGGGGGGAAATGAAGTTATATTAATAGAAGATTTTAAACCATAATATTTATAGTGTAATTATAATGAATGAATAAAGGGGTCTAAGGTCAAATAAAATCGATAGGGAGACTATATTCATTATATAGTGATTGTGATTAGGGATATTATGATTCATTAAAAATTCTGGAAGCAACAAAATTGTGTAAAACTGGTGACAAAAGGGGACAATTCCGTGTTTGGAAGACCCTGATATTTAAAAGCCATTGTTTGCTTAGATGTTCAGCAGCCATGTTTTGTGTCAGTTTGGCCATTGGAGTATATGGAGAAAAATGGGTACTTTATAAATGCGGGGTCTACTATTAGTAATGTTGTCCCATTATGAGCTACATCCATAAAAGCATTGTTAGCATTCTGCTCCATGGACAATATGACTTAAATATTGATTCATGAGAAATTATATATATGCTATATTTATCAAACATCTATTTCTTAACCTAATAAATAGCTAAAGCTGTTTGTTGACAGTGTCTTGAGATCTACTGATCACCAGCTAAAGGTCTACTAGTAGATCCCGATCTACCCTTTGGTCATCCCTGTTCTAATACAAACTGTATGGTAACTTACACTCTTATGAACATAACAGAATATATATAATATATATACTGTATATATATATATATAATATCATTGGTCACAAACCGCACTCCAAGGACTTCATGCGTGAAAAAAGAACAAAATATTTATTTCAACGTTTCGGCTCCTCTACTCGAAAGAATGCTAATGATCACTATTATTATGCGAAGGATGTCGACACTCACTGATGATGTCACACTCACCTGTTTGGCACCGCTTTTTCACCTTTAAAAATGCATCACTGTTATGGGGTTAGCACTTCCTGAAGACGGCTCGAGTAGAGGAGCCGAAATGTTGAAATAAATATTTTGTTCTTTTTTCACGCATGAAGTCCTTGGAGTGTGGTTTGTGACCAATGATATTGTAATACATTTTTAAACCTGCACCCAGGCATTGGCTGATTTTGTTTTGAGTGCATTCACCTGGACTGTTCTTTTTATATATTGATATATATATATATATATATATATATATATATATATATATATATATATCAATGTTTTACTATACTTATACATGGAATACATTTCCTTGTAAGTGGTGGTTTTCCTGTGTAGTTAAATGACAGAGGTTAATACATCCACAATACAATGTAAAGCTCTGTGATTTATTTAATACTTCACTTTATCCGAAACCTCCAATGGGTCCTTCGCTATAGGAAAGCGGCTTTATGAGTGGTGGGTAGGGGCTCACATCTGCATGTTGTGCTTTGTACAACACCTGTGTAAATGGATGCCTTTGAACCCAGACTCTCCCCCTAGAGCCGGCAATAACAGCAAACAAAGGCATGTGGATGTGTGCAGTAAAACAAGAGTTAACGGAATATGGGAAGGCCTGCCTGTCACCTCAGCATGACAGCAGTGTCAGTGATCCGCTGTAATTGATAAGGGCATCTCTGTCTATTCATCTGACAGGTGTCAGACAGTAAGGCTCACAGACACACTGAGGTCTCACTACATTGCTTTATGCTGCTCCCTGTTTACACAGAGTAGGGCAGACCCAGATATTGCCCCTCTCTTCTTGGGAGTGTGATTGCTATGAGTGGAGCTGACACTGTGTCAGAGAGAAGAGCAGCCGGGACATGTTCCGTGTCCTCGACGCCAGTTTAGAGTTGTTCATTTATTTCTAAGGCAACATGACAAAAGATATAATTACATCTCGGTGTAAATAGACAGACTATTTGCTGCCTTAGCCGTGCCGGATATGGCTGGGGATCTGATATAATGTGTGTTTATTAAAAGTGTCATCTTCTAATTATCTGCTTTTCCAGACACCATTACATTTATGTATCTATTAAATTCTGTTACCTTATTCTACAGCTTTTGTGCCGTTAGGTTTAAAAGCAATGCAGATGTAGCAAAGAGGAGGTGGTGAGATATATGTGCACCATATATATCTACATGATGTAGACGCAGAGTAATAATCTGTTGCTATGATTCCATATAGGCACCATGCGGTAGCATCTGGCCCCTTTAATTGTCACAAGTGCCCCCAACTCATTATTTCTAGTCCCTGCAACAAAGGAGTTAAATAGAAAAGCCCAATCCCTCCAGCGTGGAAGAGGTTACAGTCTTGACTGGGATTGTGACAAAGCATCCTTATCAGTCTGTGCTACCTCTGTGACAAAGCTGGCCACCTTTTCACAAAGCAGATGTTCCCAATTAATGAAAAGAAATAATTATAATGAGCTAAAAAAAACCCTGGTCCTTTAACTTTGTCCTGACAGTTGGTAAAATAACAGAGATTTGACGGGGTTAGATGAAAAACCAAACCATTACGATTTAAAACAACCCAGCTACTTGTCTGTCTGTCCCTTCTGTCTGTTCATCTTTCTAACTGTATTGGCAGACTGACTGTCTTATACTTTTGTGTACATTTGTTTACTGTTCTAATCTATCTATCATCTATCCATTTTATATCTATTTATGTATCTTTCTATCAATCTACTGTATCTACAGTATAATCTATCTATAATCTATCTTCTATCTATCTATCTATCTAGCTATCTATCTATCTATCTATCTATCTATCTATCTATCTATCTATCTACTATCTATCTATCTATCTATCTATCTATCTATCTATCTTCTATCTTTGTAGTATCTATATATAATCTAATCATTATCTATAATGTATCTATCTATTGTCTAACATCTATCAATCACCTATCATCTATCTATCTATCTATCTATCTATCTATCTATCTATCATCTATCTATCTATCTATCTATCTATCTATCTATTGATCTATAATTTATCTATTATCTATCTATATTCTATATATTTTTGTAGTATCTATATATAATCTGATTATTATCTATCTATAATGCATCTATCTATTGTCTATCTCTCTATCAATCATCTATCATCTATCTAAGATATTTATTATCTATCTATAAACTATAATTTTCTGAAATATTTATGGAACTGGAAATAAAATCAATGCCTTGCACCAATGCACAGTCAGATAAGTTTCACCTTAATCATAATCCCAAAATTCATTACATTTCCCTATGGACTGTGGGTTGGTAGATAAAAAAAAAATCTAATATGCAGTTTGACTTTGTCCTGTTGGGATTCATATAAACATTCAAATCAAATTTAAAAATACAAGACAGGCCTTATTTTTGAATATTGAGTTCCTCAATTATCTCTGCCATCGACAAAAACATTGAAATTGGAGGTGTCATTTGCAGCATTGATTTTGACCCATGAACATTTGATTAGCCATGTTGAAAAGCTTTTACACAAAACTTTATACAATGAAGATACTGCTTCTTCTTTCCAAAATATAAATGGCATTGGGTTGTAACTATTGTAGTTAATCTGTTTTATAATGCACTCAATGAGGGACTGGAATATTGTCTAACTTGTCATAAATGGTGATGCTTTTGTCATCTTCACTGAATGTATCCAGTATAAAAGATACCATGCCCTGTTGTGCTTATTACGTGAGTTTAATGCCACTGTAATATGTTCTGGTCATGTGTATATAGCTTTCTTTGAAGTGGGTTTAGAACTGGTCTGTAACTAGTGAACAATAAGAAACAATCAACTGCAAAATGAAGAAAAACATGGTGTTTTTCTAATTTTTCTATGGGCAACTGAGGTACTGGATAATGTGAGTTGGAGTTCAGTAACTATTTAATGACTGGTGTATGGAAACTCTTCCCTTGATTGAACTGTAA
Organism: Xenopus laevis; assembly: GCF_017654675.1. NCBI lineage: Eukaryota > Metazoa > Chordata > Amphibia > Anura > Pipidae > Xenopus > Xenopus laevis. The sequence continues at coordinate 120,317,471 of NC_054375.1, read as the reverse complement.
AAGCAATATTAAAGTTGTTTAGCTTTAGTGTATAGAAGTTGAGTATCCATAGCTTTAGTGTATAGTGTGTGTATATATATATATATATATATATATATATATATATATATATATATATATATATATATATATATATATATATATATTGTATATAGACTTTATACATTAAGATATCAAATTTTCTCCATAAAATATGGGAAGCCACTTTACACAATCTCTCTTAACTTCCTGTTATGTTATATATTAAAATGATAGCAAGCAATGTGTGTAAAGGAAAATTGCTTCCCCCCGAATGCTAAAAGATGGCCTGCAATTTCTGATAAAGAATACTTTATTTTTGACTTTTTTTCATTGTATTCACATCTCTCATAAATACAAGAAATGATTTGATGTGACGCTTGCTCCATTAACTTCTTGCATTCGGATAATGCAGCCAAAAATACAAGGGCGCCTATAATTCCGACTCAAAATACCATGTTACTTGCGTAACGGCTATTGTGTCTTGATGAGTCGCTCCGGTATTAGGCTGTATCTTCTTCTTTTTTTTTACCCAGCTTCTGCAGTTTGCTATATTATTTTCTTTTCTGTATCTGGCCAGATCTTAAGCTGGAGGAAATGCGATCATTCGGTTAAAATTGCAGGAAAGGAAATTGCTGCAGCGTAATAAGGGGCGCTTCATCGGTACGGCAAAAATTAAATAATGAAGTATTCAAAACAAGTTCACAGTTGTGCACGCTGACATGTCATACCATCACATTTAAAATTCTTGTAATGCTAGATGTTTCCAGGCGGCCATTAAACTTGTCATTTTCTTTTTCTTTCCTATTTTTTTTCTTCTCCCTCCGTTACCAAAAGCAATAGTTTCTGAGAAGAGGTTGTGTATTAGATATCTTTTTAAAGCATGAGTATTGTTAGCCCTTAAAGCCATTTCTGGCCTTGCTTTAAAACTACCTATTGAAAAGCATCTTATTATATTCTCTAGCCTTGAGACGACCACTCTCCTTTTCCCTTCCATGCTCCCAAAAATGGAACATTAAAATGCTTTTCTTACACGGCACCTGCTTGACCCCTTTCTTAAGATTTTTGTCATGAGCTCGGAATAAGTGAGAGATGGAGCTTTTTAAAAAGGTATCACTTCCATACACTTTAAACATTCCATTGTAGATGATTATATTCAAGAGATGAAAGATCACCAGCAAAGCAGGAACTTCCATCTAATGAAATGTATTGTAGTGCAGACTGAAACTCCACAAAAGATGGAATGTTGCCCTTGATAGACCCATTTTATGTAACTCTTCACAGCGGGTGGAGACATTGTCCACATTACAATGTATTTTTTCATTGCAAAATTCTAATTCCAAAATACCTGGCAAAGCCTGATAGATTGAGCCCAGGAGCATTCAGCGCCAGATACATATTCCTGTTATCAAAGAATGACTTGTCAGAGAAAGGAGGCTGGCAAGCTTTAATAGGGAGTTTGTTTTTCCAGTTTTAATAAATGTAAAAAAAAAAAAAAATTAGGTCGGAAATTGTTTCCAAATGAATGAGACATAAAAAATTGCCTCTTCCTTTTCTGTTTCAATCAATGAACTGTACCAACTGCACAGCACTCTGCCACACTGGGAGTACATTGAGTGTTTAAGTGTGAATACGGCTGAACATGGGGGGTACTGTTAGCTGCATAAAAGATCCCTTGATATCTTCAAGCTCTTTAAAGAGTTTTATAGATTACGGCTCACGGTGAGGACAGTACGAATCTTGTTAATCCATGCTAAGTTTTCTAAGCTCCACTTCTGTTATCTATCTCATAACCTGCACTCATCTGCAACTGAAAGACAGGATCTGACATGTTATTTATCTTAAACAACAGAAAACAGAAAAGAAAACTATTAAGTGTAGGTTTGTAGATAGCCTCCTTATCTTGCAGAATTAAAAAGTAAAGATTTCTAAAAATGTTTGCATTTCATTTTTTGTTTGAATTTCATTGAAAGAACCAAAATAAATAAAAAAAGAGAAATGTATTTTTGCTGAATTTCCTAGAACAGAAAATGGAACATCTTTTAATTTTTTTTTTTTAGAAAAAAATGAATTTTTTTTTTCAACTTTTTCTAACGTTAAAAAGTGTGTACAAGGTATAAAATAACTAAGGGAGAATAAAAAAAAAAACAAGTCAAATAAATAGGATTATGTTCTTAGTATGATTGCAGTCAGAGGTTAATATAGAAATCAATTCCAGTAGATGATACAGAAAATATTCTTTCCAGCTGTGCCATTTTACTACACATGGTATAAGATAGCCTCCCCAGAGATCCCCCGACATGGATTTATTGTTACAAAATTTCCACTAAATCTGTAATTTTTAATAATTTCGGTATCTGAATTTTAGTTATTATTTCCTAAGGAGCGTTCAAAGTTAAAAACCTGTAGTGGCATTTCTAAAGCAATTTTTTTTTTTTTTCAATTTGCCTTTGAAATGTTATCCCTGGTTCCCTGGTTGATTCACATTTCTAAATCATATTTGAGGTATAAAGCTGTAAGGATTGCAGGATGTTCCTTTTATAAAAGCTCTTCTGCCAAACTGTTTGAACTCTCAGATTCTTGTTATTATTAGCAGAAAATATATAATTCAACATTGTAAAATTGTTTTTAAATATATATATATATATATATATATATATATATATATATATATATATATATATATATATATATATATTTATATATATATATATATATTGCTATTAAATAGCTGTTTAAGCTAGCTGTTTACAATTAATTGTTTTTCATATAATAAAACAAATGAATGAATATTCTGGGCACTGGAGAATAGCACTAAAAGACAATTTCCTTCTTGTTTCTTGGAAGTAAATACACAACAATAATTAAAAGAGAATCCACGCAGCACATATTTATAGCTCCTGTTAAGAAACATATTTATTGTACATTTGTTTATCATGAATTTAAGGTATAACGTTAGTTAATAGACAGATTAAATCTACAGGTTTTTAAGGCTGTGAAAGTAGCACTGTTAAAATGTTCCTGAGTTTCAAGCAGAGCTCTTGTTTTTCCAGAGTTGTTTACCTTTTATCACCCTGTGACAAGCTCTTTGAGCCCCGCAGAGCAGGGATTTCAATAAGGGGAAAATGTTGCGGAACATCCAGCCAGGGAAGTGTTAATTCTTTACTCGAAAGCTTTAGAAAATATAATGTAGGGGCATGGGTTTCATATAGAGACAAAATAAATGCAGTTCACTTATTTGCTAGGAACACATGTAATGTCTGATGCTTTCATTTTTTACTTGAACATGTTCATGCTTTTGGAGAGGCTTTAAAAACACAGTACAAATCTCATTTAAAACTGTGTTCTTTTTGGGGCTCTAAAGACAGGTGTATTTTTAAAATCTATCAGGTTCTCAAATATTGTGTATCTAATAAGCTAATATAATGGGATAACTAATCAAGATCTGTCTTTCACTTTGGGACACAATGGAGATAGCATGATTATATATATATATATATATATATATATATATATATATATATATATATATATATATATATATATATATATATATATATATATATATATATATATAAACAACACTATCCACCTGGAGCACTCCAAAAATATGTCAAACGCCTGGGTGCAGGTTATATAATATACATCCAAATAGCAAAGAAACCTTTTTAGGTGAAAAAATCAAATCATATTTATTTCGACGTTATCACTTCCTGAGGACGGCTTGAATTAGGAGCCGAAACGTCGAAATAAATATGATTTGATTTTTTTTCACCTTAATATATGCAGAATATTGTAATTAGAGCATATTCTCTATGCACTCTAGCACCCAAAAATCCAAAGACATCTCTTCTATCTTTGCTATATGATTTATATGGTCTCAATGTTTTTATATATAGCATTTTAAGAAATGGACAAATTACTGTATATCCCTCCACCCATTTTAACTATCTTTCCCCATTTCCCCATAAAAAAACTCTCCCAATTTTAGAAGTGATTCCAGTTTCATATAAAACGGATTTAAGAATTGATATATGTAATATTTCATTTTTCCCCCCAGTATGAATAATGCTTGTGTTGTTGCAGCTTTAGTTATCCATTGTGCACTTGGGAATGCAGAGACACTTTGAATTATTATTGCGAGTTCAATATGATTTTCAATTGTCCCGCAATGAATTTCAGCTTTCAGATCCAATTCTCAAATGTGTATTGTTTTGATCACTTTGTTTAACTCATTACTGCGATAAATAGTTGCTTTAGCAGGACATTTGTGTGCTGCTGGGGATAGCAGGACATTCCAGGGCTGAAATATATGTCTAAACCTTTTAATAAGCTGCAGTTGAATGGATTTTACACCGGAACACAAAAGAACTCTCTATCCCAGCACATTGCAGATATGTGCTATACATTGCTGGCTTTGTATTAACCTGCAATTGGAATGAAACTAGCTAACTGGACACCAGAGTCCTTATTTTTAATGCTTTTGCTGCCATGGAGATCAACATTTGTCTTCATCTTCTTGCTTTTGCTTGTTTCTGTACCAACCTCTTTGAACAGACCAGATTTTCTAATGTCATTTAAGAAAAAAAGGTTGTATAGCCATATATATATATATATATATATATATATATATATATATATATATATATATATATATATATATATATATATATATATATATATATATATATATATATATATATGTATATATATATATAGCTATAAAAAATATATATATATTTTTAATCTGGAAATTTTTATAAAAAGTATTAATAGGTAATAAGATGTGAAGGCTTAACCCTACATTCTTTAAATAAGTCAAAAGACATCTCTTCTTGACTCTGTACTGTAACTATCTCACCTGCCTTACCATGCTAGCATGGTTCCTTGTATCCATAGAAAGACTGGAATTTTCTCAGACAAAAGAAAAGTGAATACTTTCTGCAAGTACTTCACAGTGCACTGCACTTGTTAAAGATATTCACCTACCCCCCCCCTTACCGATATATTGGTTGTCATCAATGTGTTTTTCTTATATATACAAGTATGGGACCTGTTATTCAAAATTCTCGGGACCGGAGATTTTTCAGATAATCGATCTTTCCGTCATTTGGATCTTCATACCTTAAGTCAACTTTAAAGATCATGTAGACATGAAATAAACCAAAATAGGCTAGTTTTGCTTCCAATAAGGATTGATTATATTAAAAATCATTTTAAAAAATTTGCATTATTTGGATAAAATGGAGTCTATGGGAGACATAATTCAGAGCTTTCTGGATAAAAGGTTTCCAGATAGCAGATGCTATTCCTGTGCCCAAAGGTAGTATAGAATGATGGACACACAGACTTGATGCTGGACCAGGAGGCGTCATCATCCCTTCCCTAAGAACTTGTACAAAATACGAGCAAGTGAGCCAGAAGCGATAGGTAGGAAACTGTATAGGAAAAATATGTTTAGGAATATTAATACAGCAATAAGCATTTGATATAAACTGTATAACACTTACCACTAAGGAAAAGTTATATCCTCTTACTGTATTTAGATATAAAAGGGGCATTATCATCAAACTGGATATACAGATACCACAGCTCCTTTCTTTCTTTCTTTCTTTCTTTCTTTCTTTCTTTCTTTCTTTCTTTCTTTCTTTCTTTCTTTCTTTCTTTCTTTCTTTCTTTCTTTCCTCAAATAAAGGTAAACCATAGCAGCTTAGAAGGCATTTGGTTTCCTATAGCAGGAATGTAAATTTTAGCTTGCAGTTGGTTGCTATAGACTAGTAGAACTGGTTGCTAGGGGGTGAAATGTGCTAAGAACCAGGGCGATTGCATTTCAGGTGCAGTTCTAGAAAGAGGCATAATAAAATTTTATATTAAAACAAATATATATATATATAAGGTGAAGTAGTCCTGTAAGAGAGACAAAAAAAGAGTGTTTTGTTTAGAGCACATGGTTTATTGATGTAATACTTGTGTATTACTTTGGGGGCCAATTATGGATGCAGCAGAAAATAAATCTTGTGTTTATTAACCAGATCCATTAAAGCTACTTGCGTTCAAACATACTCCTTGCAAATTCATATTGTTGCACCAAGCACCATTGTGTCCATCTTTTGCTGAATTATGGGACCCTAGAGCTACGGCACCCTAAACATTGAGGTAATATACACTGCAGCTTGCACCAATATGTGCAGCAGACTTTCTGAGAATTGCATTTAAATCCAGAAGTTGGACATTTCACAATTGCTGTAATCGCATCTGCTTTGTTACCAAACGCATGTGCAATTCTGTTTGTTTTGAAACTAAAAAAGAAAAATATAAGGAAGTTCGTTCCTGTAGCCGTTTCTTTTCCGTTCTCCAACCGGTATAAATCCTAAAATCCAATAATCTGTGAAACATCGCTTCGAAAGGAAGCCCTGGAAAAGACAACAAGAAAAAGTGATAGCAATATAGTGTAGTATATTTTATATATGTTTGCCACCTCTCTGTGTGATCACTTTTTCGTGGAACCCACTCCAACATTCACCAAACCATTATTATTTTTAATTTTCAGTGAGCCGCCATCAAGGGAAGGTTATTTAAAAATAGTTATTTAAAAATAGTTATGCGCCTGTCTGGAGGTTCTCTCAATGCTTTTGTCCGAATTCCAGTCCGGATTTGCTAAGGAAAATGTGCTTCATATAGTGTAAAAAAGTTTTTTAATAAATAATACATGAGTTAAAATTGCACTCACATAAAACCAAGCAGATTGGGCACTTATCAGTCTTTTCCAGGTTCGAAATGCTTCTACCCGATATGCTGTATTAGGAGTTCAATTAGTTCAAGCCGGCATACTTGTCTCCTCACAGCGTTTCTTTTCAGGCGCACCCTGGCTGACGTCACTAGGCCCCACCTGTTTGTTTTGACACATTGAGATGCATTATCACACAAATCACACACATTTTTTGAATTTTATTTCAGATTTTTGCCCGAAAACACAGAAATCTTTGGGTTATTGCACGAAACTCAGCTCAGAGTAGATGAAAAAATCGCTGGTACTCCCATATGCAACCTCGGCAGGTCTGAGATGCCGGATTTTCAGATTCTGACTTTTTCCATCCTCAGGGTATAATAAATCCCAAAAAATTTGTGGGGGTTTTTTTTCCACTAAAAATTTAGATTTTATAATAAAAAACCCACACATTTTTCGGGTTTTTGGCATTCGGAGTTTAGTAAATAATCCCCCTTATGTGCGCTGAAATGTGCGTTACTGTAGGGCCAGCTAAATTAGGAATGCAAAATCCTCCCCTTCATACCAGGAATGGAATTATAGACAGCTTATTGTATGTAGCTCAAACTATCAAAATCATCTTTTATATATGTGTATGATAATGATAGATTATGCCAAAAATTGCATCACACTGTCCAGCGTCCATTACTTTATGAAACTTCCAAACTAGCGCTAATATCTATCACCATTAGCATGAGAAGTGATATACAAGGCTGTCAGTTCCAGCCAAGTGTATGCTTTTCTAAAGTTCATTGCAAGTGTATTTTTTTTCCTCACTGATGTCTGACAGATGTTCTGCAGTAAAAAACATTTTTGATGTTCAAGAGAGAGAACTGACCTTTTGTAATATATCTCAGAGAAAATGATTATTTCTTCTTGGAAGCAAGTGAAAATAGTATAGAAATATGTATAAGTTGAGTGGAAGCATGCGGTGTATGAACCCTTCCTAATACTGTGAGGTTTCATATAAATGCTGAACTAAAACATAGTGGCACATCTTGGTTATTATTGGCCAAAAGCTGCTTATTAACTTCTCAACTTCTCCTCTCCTAACTCTCAGTAAATCATTTCCACCGCTCCTGTTGCCATTTTTTTCAACTCCAGATAAATCTTCTGCCACTTCTGAAGACCATTCCTGCAAATTAGATATCAAAATGTCCATAAAAAACTCCTGTTCTTCAAAATTTGCAAGTTTATCAATTACATCACACATTCAGCTGTATCCATACTTGGCTTGGATAATAAAATATAGGAACGTTTTTATTCAAATAAAAGTCTTGATTTGTAATACTTGGTAAATGGCTCATAACAGAAAGTAAAGAAGGGCCGATAAGGAAAATCGCCAACAATGGTGTTGAAATGACTAGAAACCATATATTTAAACTCATTGTGGTGAGGGATAAAAAATGCTTGATTATTGTGTACGTAAGAGCGTATTCCAAGGAAAAGGTCCACAGACACAAGGGAGCCCTGGAATAAACTTTTGCCTTAAAGAGATACTTTTTTATTATATATCATAACATTCTCTTTGAATGCTATTTATAATTATGCCATAAAAGTATTTGCCTGATGCTTTTACATTACCGTTCTTACTACCCTGTTCCTGTATGAGGGGGCGGCCATATTTGTGCAGCAGGAGTCTGTTAGCATTAGAAACTTTAAAGGCTGAGATGGGACAGTCAGGTTGGCAAAACTGTCAGGTTCAGGAACTTCAAGTGACAATTATTTACAAAAGCAGAACTGTCAGTGAAAAAATGATCAACATGACCTATAGGTAACTTTTAGGGGCACATTTACTTAGGGTCAAACATCGAGGGTTAATTAACTCGAATTCGACCTCGAATTTCAAAGTCGAAGGATTTAATGCAATTCGTTCGATCGAACGATTAAATCCTTATTCCTTTTAATCCATCGATCGAACGATTTTCCTTCGATCACAAATTTGTTGGAAAGCCTATGGGGACCTTCCCCATAGGCTAACATTGAGGTTCAGTAGGTTTTAGGTGGCAAAGTAGGGGGTCGAAGTTTTTTTTAAAGAGACAGTACTTCGACTATCGAATGGTCGAATAGTCGAAGATTTTTAGTTCGAATCATTCGATTCTAAGTCGTAGTCGAAGGTCGAAGTAGCCAATTATTTTTCAAAAAATACTTTGAAATTCGAAGTATTTTTTATTCGATTCCTTCACTCGAGCTAAGAAATGTGCCCATTAATGTAGATTAATATTTTGAAAATAGTTTTTAGTGTCAGTATCCCTTTAAGCAGGCATCCACAGAGTCGTTCTTGGGTACCTGGAGCTTACTGTGTAACCAAGCCACCACCCAGCTACAGTCACCCCTCTATCCACCCCCTGCCCTGCTCCAGCTCCACTACTTACATCCACACCAAGGAAAAAATTAAATATGGCTGTGTTTTCCATTGTGGAATGCATGTCTATCTTTGATTTTACTTGAATCTTTCTGAAGTTGGCACTGTGGAATGGCTTGAGGGGCCCAGTAGGATTTTTCCTGCGCATGTAGTAACCACACAATTAACTGATTTGAGTGAATAACAGCTTCTGCCGAAATAATGCATTTGCTTTCTACTGGTAAAATGCAAATCATTTTGTACTTTCCCATAATTAGGTTACATTTTTGCATAAATCATTTTTTAATGATTATACATGAAATTGAAGCTGCCATACTGGTTGTGGTATTCTCGATTCTCAATTGACCTAAATAAAACACTGCCATTATATGACTACTTAGAGATCCAATTTATTGATATCTATGGTCATGTGACGGAAGACAATATTGCAACACCTAATTATTTTAAACTATCATTATCACCATTGTAAATGAAATATATATATATATACAGGTATAGGATCAGTTATCTGGAACCCCATTATCCAGAAAGCTCCGAAATTACGGGATTCCCATCTCCCATAGACTCCATTTTATCCAAATAATCTGAATTTTTTTTCTCTGTAATAATAAAACAGTAGCTTATGCTTATACTTGATCCCAACTAAGATATAATTAATCTTTATTGGAGGCAAAACCAGCCTGTTGGGTTTATTTCAGGTTTACATGATTTTCTAGTAGACTTAAGGTATGAAGATCCAAATTACGGAAAGAGAAATTACGGAAAGAGAAAAATGATTCTGCAGAAATGCAAATTAGACATATATAGTGATGAGAGAATCTGTCCCTTTTCACATCACAGAAAAATTTGTGAAATGCCAAAAATTTGTAAAAAGCATTAATGTTAATGTGTTTTTGTGGTGACCTGCAAAATCCAAACCTACAGAAAAATTTCACTCATCGCTGTATATCCTTATTTGAGTAACTGTCTGATGTCTGAGCATTACAATTTCACTGATTATCACTATTATATCCTTCTTGCCACTGAACCCAATTCATACCCTCCATATGAAATACTGTGATCCAATCATACAGCCTAATGTTTAGGCCCATCCCTTACAATTCATTCCATGATTGAGCTAGTAGGCATTTTGTTAAAAAAAGACAGACATCCATCATATTTAACCTTTTGTTTAAGTAAATCCTGACTAACTTCGAGATGATCCAGAGGAAGGCAAAAAAAAATCATCTCAAGTTTCTCAAATTTGTCTCCAAAGGAAAATAAAAATCCCTCCTGACTCCAAAAGGGCAATAAGAAAAGTCCCTGCATTGTACTTAGAGAATGAATACCAGTTCCGTTGGATTTTCTCATGTTTTAAGATATTGTTTAACCATTATCTAATGCAGGGCTGTCCAACTGGCGGCCCGCGGGCCGACCTCCCACCTTGAGTGGCCCCCCACATGACAGCCTGCCTGTGTCTGTTTACCATGTGTAACCTTTAAAAATTATTACTACAGATACAGGTATTAAACAATGGCCACTGCATTGTTTAAATCTCAAATTTTAGACTCCAATCCCCTGTATTGTTCACACTTGTGACACCTCTATTGTTCACATCCTAAAGACCTGTACTGTTCACACCTGACACCCAGACTGAAACTGCCCACATTGTTCACCTGTTCACACATACTGGAGGGGCACCAGCACATTTTTAGAGTGGTCCTGATAGGTTTCCCTGCAGAGCTGGGCCAGACCAGGCAGGCGCCCTAGGCAACCTGCCTGGGCACAGCGCCGGCTGAGTGCGCGCATGCACGAATTGGTGACCTTGTGCGCATGTTCATGATCGCGCACATCAGTGTACGGAAGCGCAGATCGTAATGCGTGCATGCGCAGAAGCGCGAATCGGAGTATGCGGATTCGCGGTAGCAAAGTAGATGCCGAAATGCCACACTTAGTCCAAAAGAGAGGGGACCGTACATGGGGTAGGCGACAGAGCAGGTACGTGCCTGGCGCCTCCCCCCCCAACTTTGCGCCCTGTTTCTCTCCTGCTCTGTTCTGCCTTCCCTATGCTCCCTGTGTTTGACATAATCTGCCTGCCCTATTTTCCCTGTTTGTGCCATACTCTGCCTGCCCTATGCTCCCAGTATGTGTCTTGCTCTGCCTGCCCTAAGCTCCCTGTGTGTGCCATATTTTGCCTGTCCTACTCTGCCTGTGTGTGTCGTACTCTGTCTGCCCCATGATACCTATGCGTGCCATACTCTGCCTGCCCTATGGTCCCTGTGTGTGCCATACTCTACCTGCCCTAAGCTTCTTGTCTGTGCCATACTCTTCCTTCCCTATACTCCTTGGGTGTGCCATACTCTGCATGTGTGTGTGCCCTGCTCTGCCTGTGGAACATAAGCTTGGTATTTGTTCTGGAGGTCTGTTTTTGTTAGGGTGTTTAATCATGTGCTGTGGGGGGTGCCGTGTTATCCACAGGGGAGGAGGAGGCATATGGATTTAAGAGTTGTCTTAATATGACAACTTTTTGAGTGATGAGTGACAAGGCCATGCGGTCTGGTGCCCGGCCGTGTGGTCCTAGCGCCTGCCTGCTTACCCCCCTCCAGTGCACCCCGGGAGGCAGGTGGGCGGCATGCCGCCCCGAATATTCTGCTGCCCTAGGCCCAGGCCTTTGTGGCCTAGCCACAAATCCAGGCCTGTGAGTGATATCCCTGCAGTGAGCACCAACATTGTTGTTTTTTGGTGTGCTATCACCATTAATGTGGATATGGTCTTGTGGTAACATGGGTGTGGTTTAAAAACAGGGAGTGGTTAACAGTGGCTTCCATTATCGGCCCTCCACCATGTAGCCAAGAAAAATTCTGGCCCTCGGTACCACAGAAGTTGGACAGCACTAATCTAATGTATCAGTCATACAACTGCATCAGGGAGTGATCTCTAAAACTAACAATTTTTTTTGAATATCAAGAAATGCCCTAATGTCCCCTTGAAAGATCCACTGGTGAATAAGGCATCAAAGAGTTTATTGTATAGCCCCCTTATGTATGTATATGTACAGTATTAAGGGGGGGCATACACTATTTCAATTGAACACTAATTTGCATATGCATACTAGGGATGCACCAAACCCAGGATTCAGTGGATCTCATGTACAATATATATTAATAGTAAGCCCATTCCTCTTAAACTTCTTCTCCAATGTAAGAAGAAAATCCAACTTTCCAGCCTTGCTTAATAACTAAGACCCTTCACACACCATATTAGCTTAGTTTCCCTTTTCTTGGTTCTCTCATTTCATTAATTCCCCTTCAACTTTCATTGACCACACTGCATGGCAAATTTACTCTTAGCAGTTTGTGAAACAGGACATCTTGCTGGCTGGGATTATCCTAGATCCTTCTCGAGCCAGTATTCTCCTACCTTAGTCCCATTAAAGGACAGAGTAGCCTGGAAGTCTGTCCACCTTCTACAGTAAAAAGAGGCAAAGCATCTAATTCCCTGCAATGACTGATTAACATGCTTTGCACAGTCATGCACACCATTAATTGACTGGGGTGACATTGTGGGCAGCTGGCAACCCTCCAGCTCCATGCACGTCTAGTCCTCTGCACTCCCTCCCCATGCACCTTCAGGCGGCACATTCCATTAGAGTTGGTTCCTTAACTCTAAAAATAAGGATATTAGAAATGTAGTTCTCTGACCCGTATAAAAGCACTTGGCCTGCAGCCTCTAAAAAGCTATGGAACATTTTATATGTTGTTCAATATATATATATATATATATATATATATATATATATATATATATATATATATATATATATATATATATATATATATATATAATGTGCTGCTTGGCTGCTAGTGTTTATTAGAACTGGAGCAAACTTTGTGTCTGTTATTACTTTCACTCTTCGTAAATAAATATTAATTGGGCATGTGTCACCCAAAAAATGGGCAACAAGCTAAACTCACATCCGATTGTGCAAATCAGTTATCTTCTGTTGACTTTGAGAAACTCACACGCAATCCCCATCAAAAAAAATGGACACTAAGGGAGTTATTTATTAAACCTCTAATTTTTTTGATATTTATTATAACCCCAATGCAGAAAAAAGCCTGAATCTGAAAATCTGCCATGTCCGACCTGTCAGGGTCCTTTATAAGTCAATGGGAGAAGCACATATCCCAAATTGTGGGCTTTTTCAAAGTTTTTGGGAAGATCTAACAATTCGGGAAAAAGTCCCTATAAATTTAGAGCAATTTTTTTCGCTCGATTTTATTGAGTTTATTGTAATGGTTTAGTCGTGGTTTTTTTAAAAATAAAATGTGAAATAAATTGGGATTTTAGTTAATAATTTCCTAACAGTCATTTAAAAAAGGCCTTAAAGGAAAACTATACCTTCTCAATGAATAACATTATATATATAATTATATCATAATAATCAACCTTTTAAAGAATCTTACCATATTGGCATGAATATCTGTAAATGATGCCATTTTACATCTTTTACATGAGCCACCATTTTGTCATGGTCTGTGTGCTCCTTCAGAGATCACTTGACAGGAAATAATCCTTCTGTAACTGTAACAGGAAGAAGTGTGGGAGTAAAAGTCTGAGCTCTGTCCATTCATTGGCTGATGTACCCTAGTATGTGTGTGCCCTTGCTTTGTTTGTGAGAACAGTGAAACATATGAGTGTCATTTAGTATTTTAGGACAATCAAATTGCATGTACGACTAGAAAAGTGTATTTGTATGAAAATTGTTTATTTATATAAAGCAGTGCTGTACAAATAGGCCATTTTAATCAATATATTTTTATGGAGACCTGCTCCATTAAGGTTTGCCATATCTTGTAACCCATAGCAACCATTCAAATGCTTGTTTTCAAACAGCTGTCCAGTAAAATGTAGTTCCTGCTATGAGTTACTTGACAAGTGGCAAACATAAGACTTTTTATTACATTACCCCCTAGGTTTGCACTGGTGCAGTCCAATCATAGTAACCAATTAGCTGGCAGCATTTCCTGGTCACCTGTTTAAAAGGAAACATCTTACTGGATGCTATGGGGCAGATTTACTAATGGGAGCAGGCGTCACTTCGCTAGCGAAGAAGATAGATGCTAGCGGTGCGAATTAACGCTCTGGCGAATGGACGTTACTCTGCAAATTCACTAAAATGCAGATTTTACTGAACGTTATCTCTTTCGCCAGACTTGCCTTCGCCAGCTCAGACCGTAGTGAAGTTGGCGAAGTGCAATGGAGTGCATAGAACATCCTCAATCTACAGTTACTTACATTATAATTTTTTAGTGAAAAAAAAGTCCAAAAAATGCTGGCGTCTTTTAATTTTTTCAGGGTGTCAGGCTGCAAAAGGCATAACTTTTTTTGGGTACCCGGTGTCCCCCATACATTTTCTAATATATGGAACATTATGGGCTCATGTGTAGGGCATTAAAAAAAAACTCTATTGACTTTATTAAAGTTCCCTGGACACGTGTGGTTATCAGTGGAAATGTAATGTATTAGCTGCAACATGTAACAAAGCTCCATTCAACTTTAAATTTCCCACCGTATGCAATGCGAAGACCTCTAACGAAGTTGCGAAAATTGAATGCTAGCGCATCTTCGCTTTGATTTGCTCGATTTGCCAAAGTAACGCTAGTGAAAATTCACCAGCGTTCAGCACCCAGGACGCAACTTTGCACTTTAGTAAATTAGCGTTGTCTGAGTGAATTTTCACCTGGCAAAGTGGTGCGATGGCTGCAAAGCCGTCGCTTGCGAATTCTCGCCGCTTAGTAAATTTACCCCTATGTTTTAATGCAACTGGGCAATCTTAGTTCATTATATATGGGGGGTCAGTGTGCTTCTCAGTCAAGTACCGCAGGCCAGTCAGTTTTGGAAGTAGGGGAAGAAGGTTAATGTTTCAGCTAATGTGGCACCTCTGCTGAGTTAAACCTTTGTTATTATTTAAACTCTGTACACCCACCACATAAAAAACAAACAAAAAAGTTTTTGTCCCCCTACACCCCATAGTGAGCAAATTCCATTCCCCTTTCACAAATACTGGGGTTCATTATATAGGAAAACAAGAGTTTGCTGCATTTTGTAAGGCTTAAAAGCCAATATGGGTTAAGTTATTTTAAAGATAGAACACATGCTTAAAGGGGACCCGTCACCCAAACAAAATTATTCCAAATCCTATTTTATCATGTTAGTCAAGCAAAACGAACTTTAATTACACTGTATAAATTATTTGAATCTTGTTTCCATCAGTCTGGGAACTCATAATTATAGCAAGCAGGCAGGAGCCATTTTGTGGACACTGTTATTAAGACAAGCCTTGCATCATCTCAGAATCTTGTTTGAGCACCAGAATGGGGGACGCAATGTCCATCCCCATGTCCTGGCTACACAATTAAATGGTTAAGAGAACTGGAGGATTGTGGGGAGAGCAGTGATATCTAGGAAGTGCTGAATGGAAAGTGAAAGTAATTGCTTGCCCCGCCTCTATGCCTAGGCATAGAGGCGGTGTAGGCAATATTTAATTGACAGCTGATATTTTTAAATGAGTTTACAACAGCTATGAATGCTTTAATAAAAAAAAGAATTTGGATTTCATGTTTAATTTAAAAAGGACTTTTATTATACAGATTTTTATGTCTGGGTGACGGGTCCACTTTAAATTCTAGGGCTTTTAAAATATAGTTGGGATAAGGTTCCTGCCCTGAAGAGCTTACAGTCTATCTAAAGTCGGATATGCACCCTCCATGCACCACAAAATAAGCCCCAGCAATAATTATGTATCCATAAGCATCACTTGCCATCCTTAGTCCATAAGCTTTATTAAGCCTGCTAAACAAAAGCAACAACCATAAATAGAACATCCCCTCCCCACCACACCGTTAATAGGAATTTCCATGCAATGCAACTCCAGCATAAATGATTAATGATAAATCATCATGATCTGATGTTGAAATCTAACAAGTCCTGCTGTTTGTATCCAGCAGCATTTTATATTGAATTTATCAGGAAGACAAAATGTAATTGGTTAATTGGCTTTAATTTCCTAAGAACAGCATGGCTATGGTCCATTGTAAACTTTTGCTTTCTAATAATTTTCCTGCTATTCTCAGATGGGGAGAGCATGCAGGGAGTGCAATATTGTATGATGATTGACATGAAAAGTCATAAATCACAGTCTGTATTTGAGAGCAGTGATTAATGGCTTCTCCATCTCAACCCCTTGATTTATAAGAGGAGCGTGTGAAGGTTGCACATGTTCGATACGCATGTATCTCTTTGTACTTTTAACTCAGCCCATCTTCCTCAGGCTCTTTTCTTGAATTAGACTTTATTATGTTTCTGTATTAGCTGCATTGGGCTGAACCTGACCCTTTGTGCATTTTCTGCATTACTCTAATGCTGTCAAGTCTTGGGGGAATTTATGATTTGTGGGTCTGTGTCAGACTGAACCCTGAGCAGATATTATATCCAATAGTTTGTTCTACTTATTTATTCCTTATTATAAGGTCATAAATTAGCTTTCTTTAAAATACTATTCCCAGACACAATAACAGGGGGGGGGGTGTTTGGGCTGAATTGTCTTGCAGGTAAAATTCTATGTACTCTGTTTCAGTTAAGCTAAAATGTCCCTGAATTTTGAAGGAGATTGTACCTTTCATAAAACCATGTTGACTTTTTAGATCAAGTTCCTGTTCTATAAATGACTTGGAATATATTATTATTATTATTATTATTATTATTTATAGCATTTCTTGTGTCTTCAGTAGCTACTTTCACTATGGCTGTATTTATTTAAAGAGGTACAAATGCAGGATTTAATGTATTCTATTTCATGATGATTTTTTTGTATAGAAGATGAATCCATTTTCCTTGCTCTACATATCCTGTTTGTGTCCCATCCCATGGTTCTCTACTTGTATACATAGAACTGTAAATAACAAACTAGTTGGGGGAACAGACTGCAGTAAATAAATAATTTCTTAGTTACAAAGTGTTATGTGTTTAGAGGCAAGAGGCCGCTGTGCCAAAGAGCTTACGTTCCTTTTTACAGAGATATTCAATCTTCTTCATCCAGATGAGGCTGGCTGTGGCTGAAGTTCATAAATACAATCTTGCCTAGATCTCTAATCCATTTACAAGATTAATGTCTAGTGTTCCTATAGTACAACTCCAGTCCTGACTCACAGAAATAAGATTTCATTCAGATAACATATCTGTTTCTTAATGGACTTTACCACAGTGTTTGCAAAGAAGATACTGTAATATTTATACTATTAACAAAGAGATGAATTCTCTTAAAGGGCAAACCAGTTACTATGCATGGTAGACTTCAGGACACACACGAACTTGGGGGCCCATTTACTAAACTCGAGTGAAGGATTAGAATAAAAAATACTTAGAATTTTGAAGTATTTTTCTAGGCTACTTCGACCATCGAATTGGGTACTTCGACCTTCGACTACGACTTTGAATCGAACAATTCGAACTAAAAATCGTTCGACTATTCAACCATTCGATAGTCGAAGTACTGTCTCTTTAAAAAAAGCTTCGGCCACCTACTTCGCATATATAACCTACTGAGGTACAATGTTAGCCTATGGGGAAGGTCCCCATAGGCTTTCTAAGTATTTTTTTACCGAAGGAAAATCGTTCGATCCTACGATCGTTTGAACAAACGAATTGCGGTAAATCCTTCGACTTCGATATTCAAAGGATTCGAAGGATTTTACTTTGACTGTAAATAAATGTGCCCCCAAGCAATGGTTAGCTGAATTTGATCAAACCAGGGAAACAGGTTGTCCATCTTCCACTGCTTATGACCATATAAGCTGCTCTTTCTGAATGATAATTGTAAAAGAAAATGGAGCAGTTTTGGCCTTATCTGCTCGTATCTGAATGTTATAGTGTAATATAAAGGTGCTGATGTTGCTTTCCAGTGATCCCCAACCAGTAGCTTGTGAGCAACATGTTGCTCACCAACCCCTTGGATGTTGCTCCCAGTGGCTTATTTTTGAATTCCAGGTTTGGAGGCAAGTTTTGGTTGTATAAAAACCAGGTGTACTGCCAAACACAGCCTCAATGTAGGTTAACAATCCGGAAAGGGGCTACTGAATGGCCAATCACAGCATTTATTTGGCACCCCAAGAACATTTTTCATGCTTTCATGCTGAATGTTGCTCACGAGGTTGGGCATCCCTGCTTTAGACAGTCAATATTTATTGGGCTGGTTGGCTGTTTTGGCCTCTGTGTGGGCTGTTTTAGCCTCTGTCTACCTATAATGTCAGGGCCTATTTGAATGGCCATAAATGATATTTGGAACAACCAAAGGTTTCTAGGCATTCATATAATCTTTGTTTATCTAGATGTTCAATTATCTAACTGATCAGAGAGTCTGAATCAGCAAATGCACAATAAGAATAAAAATCTGTAATTGACTTATCCTGGTAATTATCTATACGTCCACAGGCTGGTTTGCAGCCAAATGCAATAGCCTTTTGGGTTATTGTCATAAGATGAAACGCTTCTCCAGTATCCCAGAGGCAGTACATGGAAATTCAAAGCTTTATCTAGAATGTCTGTACAACAAGGAAAAATGGACATCAATGACTTTGCATCCTGAGAAAACCCAACCAATCCAAACTCAACAACCAAAAAACACAGAACTTCACCAGTGTGCCCATTATAGGTTGGGTGGCTGACGTTGTTGTCATATATTCCCATATTGAACACTTTTAGAATGTTAGATGATATGGGAAGCATCTAACATTCTAAAAGTGTTCAATATGGGAATATATGACAACAACGTCAGCCACCCAACCTATAATGGGCACACTGGTGAAGTTCTGTGTTTTTTGGTTGTTGAGTTTGGATTGGTTGGGTTTTCTCAGGATGCAAAGTCATTGATCTCCATTTTTCCTTGTTGTACAGACATTCAGCCCAACAGAAGGATATCCATCCAATTGCTTACATATTTGGTGGTTTGGCTCTCTGGTTACCTCAGTTGCAACAGAATATATGCTTGTATGTGCATATTTAGAGAGCTTTCTGCAATCACAACTATATAAGTGATGTGGCCCAAGGAATTTATTAACCTGAGCTCTGCTATGTGTATAATCTCAATGAAATCACAGATGACCATCGCAGAAAACGACATATTCAGGTAGTGGGTTCTATAGCTGTTGGAAGCAATCCCTGATTATCTCTTCTTCAAAACTCCAAAGAAATGTGATAGCACTAAGAGTTAAAGATGGTCTCATAAAAATCCCCAAACACAGGTTTGCTTTTAATCTGTTTATTGATGTTTAATATGAAGAATTTAATAAGGATAGGGCAGTTGCATCAATTATTGTGGCTTTGGGCTAAGGAAAGGAGAAATCCAGTTATCTGACATAACAGCTATAATTAAAGAAAAATTCCCTTATTTAAGAAAGGGAATCCATAGAATGCATACTCAGGGTAAAATCCACAAATAATCATGCCTTGCAAGCAGGAATAATGTTGCTGGTGATTATTATGTACATGCGAGCACACACTCAAACAGATTTCCTTACAAACCGCTTAAAGTCTACTTGCTGGCACATTTCCTCCACGGCATTTGCTGCATGCCCTAAGCTTGCCTTTAGCCAGATTACACACTGCAGATTTTAAAGTTCAGAAGTTCACCAAGCAGATATTTTTAGTTCCCCTGATTTCTCTTTTTAGTTATTTGCTGATTTGCCATTATCACTTAAGCGTTTTAATGCTGGAAATGTGCAGAGCATTACTGTGAGCTATACGGTCTCAGCAGGGCAACAGTCATCACTCCTCGGTGTGCTTTTGTGCTAATTTACTCATAATAATTCATACAATGTGCCTTATATTGAGCATTTTATGTAGTCCCTGTCTTTGGACAGTTAGCTTACTTCCTTGGTGGTGTTTAAATGTATTTCTCCGTATAAAAATGACAGCTGGGCATGAATTAGAAACCAGTTCCTTTTATTAATAGGGCATTAAACTGATCAAAACTACATTTCTGGGTAATATCAGAGATCTATTATTCAGAAGTGGGGTTTTTTTTAGTACAAGATACTGCCTTAAATGTGGGTGTGATGTATATATTTATATATAGGTATAGGTATGATGTGGCGATTGAGAATGCTTGAAGGGCGCAGCCACTGCTGGGCACCCCACTGTGCTACTCTGTCATTCTACTCAGTTTATATAAATTGCATTAAACTAATATTCCCTCCTTGCTTTATGGCTTGTTTATGTAGTGGATATCAGTGCCCATTGTGCATAAGTAGCTTTAGAGGTGGTCATTGCTAACCTGCACCCCTAACCCTTTCTATCTTCTCAATACCTAGTTATCCTTCCTTGCTGTTTGTATCAGTCCTTTGATTGCCCTTTCATGCATGCACAATTACTTCTACAACAGAAGTTGGCTTCAGCATGTAATGGGCTCCCATTCTAGGATGACGGGCTGATCACAAAGTTATGCAGGGTAAGAATGTTTGTTGCTAAAGGTTGTCCATATTCGGGTGTATTTAGAGTACAGCATACATTAGAAACAAAATCATAAACTTACTTGTATCAGTACACACTCCTGTATGCATACATCTTGCACCTACATTTTTTGGTTGAATTTGCTTTCAAGTTATGCTGCAGTACGGGTAGGACTTCTGTCTGGCATTGCTGAGGTGCATGAGTTGGATTCTGGCTTGGATACATTTGGAAGGAGTTTGTTTGCGCTCCCCATACTTGCATAGGTTTGTCTGGCTCCTCTGGTTTCCTCCCACACTCCAAAAACCTAGTGGCAGGTTACTTGGCTCTTGATAAACTTGGCCCTACTGTGTGTGAATGTGACAGGGACCTTAGAGGGTAACCTCCATCAGGAAAGGAAATGATGTATGATCTCTGTACAGTATGGTGAAATATATTGAATCCAGGGTCAAACTGGGCCGTCAGGACATCGGGAAAAAACACAGTAGTCCCCGACCCTTGTGGGCCCACCAGACCAGACCTGCTCCACCTGAAACTGTCTGCTCCCTGATAAGGGATTGAGACTAGGCATGTGGAGTTGGCGGAGGAGGGTCAGGGGCCCAGGGGTGTGTGTAGGCCTCTGATTCAGCACCCCTAGTGCGCCCAAACCCCCCAGTCAAATGCTTATCAGAACTATATAAATGACTGATTATTAATAAATAAACACAGGGATGGGAAGCCCTGGAACTTCTAACTGCCTTGGCAATGCCATGCTTCCGGCACACACACAACTGACTTACACCCACTGAAACAAATAATATTTCCAGCATCGTGAGCATCGCCACTCCAGAAATGATGCAATTCTCACCCACATTGACAAATGAAAATATGAACCCTGCTCACCTTCAAATGATTAAGAGAAATTGTACCACTTGCAAATATGTGAGAATGTTGGGAAATTAAAATGCATTTTCTTTATAACGTTACCCAAATGTATGAAATCAGTCCATTGGTGCAATATTTTACCTCCAAATACAGCTGCTGCAAATTAATTTAATATTTTTGAAGAAAACTAGATTTAGAGCAGAAATACTGGGGGCAGGAAAGGCATTTCCTGATACAATTATTTTTCCTCGTGTGACAAGGCCAGAGAATGCGACAAAGCCTTACTAGGTGAGAAATAATAAAAGCTTAGCCGAGTGTAGCCTTCCCAATTACACACCAACTGATATATTTCATTAAAGGACCAGGAAGACCAGGAAATGAAAAGCTTTTGTTTGTACAACATGTAAGTGAACACAGCAGAGCTGATAACAAGCACCGTGTAAAAAAAAAAACACAGGGTTTCTTCTTCAAAGAACATTTGTTACATTACATAAACTGTATGTCAAGTCAAATTAGTAATTTTATTTTTGTTTGGTATTAACTGTCATTTAAATAATGAAAAGCTCTAAATGAGAAAAAAAACCACTTACATATAAATAAGTGTGTGTGTGTGTGTACTCTCTACCCTAGTCATAAATAGTACGCGCGGGCTCATTTGCTACAGATTTCTCCTAGCAATTGAAGGTACAGCATTGAACTTGCTATGCAAGCCTTGATGAAGTCCTGCAAAACACTCATATCAGCAGAATATGAATGGCTTCTGTTTCACAATACAAACTGCTCATCCCTAATAGCCGATGCTACCACGTAAGCAGCTTATGCATAAAGCTTCAACAAGTGCTTTGGGTCAATACTCACTGCTCATAATTATTTCCGAACAGTTCTCTTCTTTAACTGAGAATGGGAAAAAAAATTTTTCTAGAAACCGAGATTATACAAACCTCATTTTGGGAAGGAAATTTATAAATGAAAGTTGTACTTTCTGTACCATGGGAATTAAAGGTGTCTACTTTTCTATGTTAATAGCTACTCTTATTCATTCCTTGGCTCTTTTGGTAACTATTTTTATAAGGTTTAAAAAAAAAATTGTCAAGGACAACATATAGGAGAAAAATCTTCTTCTTTCCTATTGGTCTGCCATGGAACAGCAATGCTTACAGTGATGCCAGGATTGTGCTAGAAGGAGATAGAAGAGGCAGACTGTGCACCTATGGGAATCCCTATGAGCCTGATACTAATCACTTGATCTTCAGAACATTGATTTTTGTAATAAAAGTAACCCTTTACTGTCCAACAACACCCAATCATGATATATACCGCTCCAAAGACCCTAATTTTCCTGCAAACACTGGCTTTACTTTTCAGTCCCAGAAACATTGTGTCTCGTCCAATCAACAGATGGCACAATATATTGATCTGGAGGTGACCTTTATAGTTATATGAATATATACTGCAATTGCAGTTGAGTCATCATTTTTTAGAAACAGGCTATTTTATGTATATATTCATATAAACATATGTATTGCTTGATGTTTCTGGCCCTTCATGTGCTGGCGGTAATGAATAAATCATTGGCATATGACTAGAACTACACTATATTACTTTCCACCAGAAATTAAATGCATGGGAAGGGGGGGAGTCACCCAATAACTAGGGAACTTAGTGGGTTCCTATGATGCCTGCTAACTCTTCAAATTATAGTAGAACCTTGGTACCAGCCTCCTGCAAGATCCATGCAATGCAATGGAACTAGCCTCTGCTCTCACTGTACCTTACTGCACTGTTGCAATACCCATAGACTCACCTTAGTTACAGGGCAGTCCCTCCTAAAGATCAGGCAAATGATCAGCAGTGACATACTGGGAGCTCGTCAGCTCATCTTTCCCATCCCTGCCTCTAACAACATATTACCAGGGATCTAGTAAGTGGAAATTTAATCTCCTTGGGCTTTCATTCTTCTTGGGTGAGATCTTAATGAGACTGAGAATCACCAATCCAGCAATGATTTATTGTACAATGCCATATAAAGAGAATTATTCACATAAGCCTCAGTGGAGCTTTGTTTTCCTAGCAAGCAACACACATACACAACTACACAAGTCAACATACCAGTGTGTTTCCATCTCCAGGAGGAAACCAAATCAACACAGAACTAGGGAGACATCTAATACAGTATATAACAGTATTGGTTGTCTCTGTATTACAATATATAAAGTCAAAGTTGTTAGAGGTGCAACAGGTTTAAGAGTAGACTTAAGAGTAGACTTGCGACTATGTCTAATATTATTCAGGTTTTTTATAATATTATGGAAAAAAGTACTCTGGGCATAACAGCCAGTGAAACAAATGAGCTCTATCTAGATATTCAAGGTCAGGCATGTCCATGAAGTCTTTTATCCCTTTAGCTATAACTGAATATGGTGTGAAGATCAGCCTTGAAAAATAAGCTCTCTCATTAAGACAAGAAGGTCCTCTGCCTTTCACATTTGGGACTCCCAATGGGTTAATAATGTTGTCTGCCTTTGATATGAAGCTGATGTCATTATAATCTTTACGGATAATTGGTTACATGTGTAAATGTACAAGTGGTTAAAATTCCCCTTAAGGTAATCAACTGCTTTTTTACATTGTAAATGTGATCTCAGCTCCCCCGCTATGTGTTATCTGTCTTTATATATTAATGATGAGAGCTGTTACTGTTACCTTCACAGGCGCTCCAATCTCAACGGTAGCAAATACTTATAATATGTAATAAAATTACAATTATTATGATGGATATTGCTCATTACTCGTTCTGCAAAGAGAGCCTTTTGATACTAAATACATAGACTAAAATGTAATTGCAGCAATAATATAAGAGTAGAATAGACATGAATAGACAATTGTTTTGTGAATTGATATAATTTATTCATGGTACTTGGGTCCAAACAGGTTCTTTGCACTTTGATATGATAAATTGAATGCAACCGTGCCTCACTGCCACCCTGAAAATGGCAATACAGATATGGAATCCCATATCAGGAAACCCGTTATCCAGGAAGCTCCGAATTAAATTATCATCTGCCATAGACTCCATTTTAATAAAAAAATCCACATTTTTCAAAATAATTTTCTTTTTTTCCTGTAATAATAAAACAGTATTTTGTACTTGTTCCTAATTTAGACATAAATAATCCTTTATTGGAGGCAAAACAATACTATTGGCTTTATATATTATACGCTTAAGGGGTTATTTACTAAAACACAAATGTATCTCATCTTTTTATTAAACCAAGCTTGATCAAACTACCATCCATGATTTTAGCTTATTTATCAAATAATCTGCTTGAAAAATTCAGGTCGATAAAAGCCTTGAAAAGATTTTGTCCGAAAAAAAAGTCTGAATCGCACGATTTTTTCTGATTTGATGCCCAAATCACTGGAATTTTTCCAAAGTTTTTTGGATTATTGGATAAAACTCAGCGCAGACAATAATAATAATAATAACTTCAAATTGTAAAAGGGACATCCGCCATTGACTTCTACGTGAAATCAACAGATTTGTGATGGCAGATTTTCTGATTTGGATTGTTAGCAGCTTTGGGGTATATAATAAATCTCTAAAAATTGGAGTTTGTTTCTTTCCACAAACAAAATTTCCCAAA
Source organism: Xenopus laevis (assembly GCF_017654675.1). NCBI lineage: Eukaryota > Metazoa > Chordata > Amphibia > Anura > Pipidae > Xenopus > Xenopus laevis. The sequence continues at coordinate 120,292,330 of NC_054375.1, read as the reverse complement.
AAACCTTGGCCTGAAATAATTGAGGCTTAGTAAATAACCCCTTTAAAGTATGTGGATCCAAAGATTCCTTATCTGGAAAGTGCTGGGTCCCCAGCATTCAGGTCCCAAACCTGTAATACCAGGGTCCCTACAGTGGGCTTCTACAATAGCTAAGGTGTAGCAAACATGTGAATAAAGAATCACACAAAAATTATGCAATCCTGATTTGGGAAAACCTATTTATCAAAATTCTAATTAGTGTAGTATCAAAGGTTTTTTTTTCAACCACAACTAAATTCACATTTTAAAAAAAATATGAAGGTGGTATTTACTAAACTTGAATTTTTTTGGTTAAGAGTTTTTTGGGAAAACTCTAATTTTTTGTGGGATAAGCCTCCCCATAAAACTACGACCCACAAAACCTTCTACTAACAACTCACTTGTGCCAGGGAAGAAAAAGATCCTACCAGTTTATTGATAGCCCCATAACCAGACCTGCAGCTTTAATATTTTCTGCCATTATCTCAAAATCCATAACGCCAGTAATTGTATCCACTGTATGTTACTAGCCATGCTCAATCCAGCAGTAATAAAGAGACATTTAAAGAATTGCCGACTTAATTGTGGAGGGAGCTTGACATTTACTGATTATATTAGTTCAACGCAAAATGCCCTTTAGTGTGTGAGAATATAATATTTCACAAATATGTTGAATGGCATGACTGATGTTGAGCATTAGTCAAATAAAGAAGAAATTATTGGTACCAACGATGATGAAGTCATGCTATAAATGTTACCTTCCAATATCACATTTGCTTGATCTGAAACACATTACACTAGAGGATCCAATGAATACAAACAAGATATGCACTTCATTCCCTCATTCCCTTTCTTTCAGGAAAAAAACGTGTTTTTTTTGCCCATGAACTTTAATGCATGTGGAGTGAGAAAAAACACTCATTAACTCCAAAGCATTTGGCGTGAGAATTAAATGCAGAGAAAAAAAGATCAGCATTAAAGTCTTGCCATGCATTTAGTTTCACCAGCTTTTTTTTTACCCCACAAAAACTGCCACATAAAACAGAATCAGCATGTATATTTTTTCCCTTGGGAAAAAATGCCCATTGACTTAAACGCATTTGATGCAAGAAAAACTCAAAGGAAAAATTCACATTGACTCCAATGCAAAGTGAAAACAAAGTGAAATATGACAGTTTTGCTCATCATCATTCCTAAATATATTATACAGAATTTGGCAGATTAAGGGGCCCATTTATTAAACCTCGATTTTTGCTGGCAAAGGTTTTGTAGGGGTAAAACTCAAATTTTTCTTGGAAAAAGATTTTTAGAGAGTTATCATACCCCAAAGCTGCTAAAATCCAAATCCAAAAATCCTCCATCTCAAACCTGTCAAGGTCATGTAGAAGTCAATGGCAGATGTCCCTGAAGTTGTTTCTTGACATGTTGATTTGATCGGAATAATCCGAAGAAGTCAACGTTTTTGTCCGAATTTTCACAGCGAAGTTTTCTGAGCGTCAATTGTAGAATATGAATTGATGCTCGATTTTGTTGCAATGTTTTGTCAAGAAAACATTGTCAAGAAAAATTATTGATAAAAGATTTAAATTCTTGGAAGGGAGTTTGGTGGACTTTGTTTTCATAAAAACTGAGATTAATTCAAGTTTTAGTAAATAAGCCCCTAAATCTGAGTGAAAGAGTAATTATGTTATCGTGTTATAACAGTATCCCTCCTTGTATAGAAAGTATAGCATTGTTATCCCAGAGCAATTAGAAGGGTTACTACTTCCCAACCCTCCTTACACTCATAGTACAATGCAACCCAACCACTCCTTCATCTTATTCCACTGTGAAGTGATGGATCCTAGGACTTGCAGTCCACAATGGATCAAGGAAAAGGAGGGGTTTCATGACACTGTGAGCCTAAAGAAGGTTGAGAAATGGCTCATCAGATTTCCTTTCAATCTCTGGAATCAGGTTTGTCTGTGTATAAAAAATGCTTGTATTTTTGAATGTTCAGATATTATTTATGCAACTTTTTTACATAAGCCAAACTCACTGAGCCCATGACAAAAAGAGGGTATATAGAACACGATATTTATTCTGCAGAATGCTTTACCATACCTGAGTAAACAGCTCTAGACACCGTCTCTGTTTGTTTAGGATAGAAGCTGCCATTTCAGCTTGGTGTAACATCACTTCCTGCCTGAGTCTCTTTCTGCTCACATACAGCTCTGAGCTCAGATTACAGCAGGGAGGGAAGAGGGAGGGGGAGAGGAGCAAACTGAGCATGCTCAAGCCCTAGCCCTGTAGGTTTAAGATGAAAACAGGAAGTCTGGTACAGAAGCCCATGTGTACACAATAAAAAGGAAAGAAATGTGGTGTTTCTTTTGACAGAGGACTCAGAGCAGCATTACTTTGAGGGTTTACTGGTGTATTTATATAGACCTTTCTGATAAAGCTTACTTAGTTTTAACCTTTACTTCACCTTTAAAGCAATTGACTAATATAATATGACATTCTAAAAATGTTGCTGTAAAACTGAAAGTCATTCCTTGTCCTTAATAGCACTCTTATGCCTTACAACTGAGTGAACCCAAGTGACACAAACCACCATTTACCAGTGGCAGGACATGTCCTTTGATCCACATGTAAAAAGGTGCCAGGACTGAGTGACAGTTTTTTGTGTGCCTTTATGGACATACAGATAGAATGAATCAGTGCACTGCTCACTCTTGGTGAAACCTAACTAACAATTGTATTACAATTAGATTCAAATACAAGGCCAACATATCAACCAGTAATAGAGAGCAAACCTAAGCAAAGCTTAGAAAAACAGTTGGGCAGAACTGTGCTGTTCTATAGTAATGGAGAAAAACAGACATGATGTGACTATTAAGGGATTGGAAACACAGTCTGGGAATTATAGATTTGTAAATGTAGCTTCAATAATATAAATCCTTTTTGAAGGATTTCTAAAGTACATTATTCAAAAATGCACTGTAAATAACAGGACTGCAACTCGGGGTCAGTGTGGTTTTGTGAGAAATCAGGTCATTCTAAATAAATCTACTTAATGGCTATGAGAGAGTAAGCAGAAACCTAGATGAAGGAAACGTGCTGCATGTTGGATGTATACTGGATATTGTTGATTTTGATACAGAAGCACAAGAAGGCAATGACTAAGCACATCATTATGGGGCAAGAGGAACATTTATAGATGCATACAAACAAATTTTAAGCGTAGGTTTTATAATTGTGTTTTTTGTGGAAGCTTTTAGAAATCTAAGGGGTTAGTTACTACAGTAGGTACAAAAACTGAGTGATTTAAATGGTATACAAATTTTGCCCATTAAATACAATACAAGTAGACTGTGAAGATGTTTAAGCCTATGGAACTTAACATTTATGCCCCAGCTAGGGATAAGCCCTTTGATGCTAATTTATGAATAAAACACACTGAAACAGAATAGTGGGTGAAAGTCGGCCACAGCTTTATTTATAGTGTATATATTTATTTAATTCCCGATCCTTGCCATTTCAAAACGTATCTCGTTAACTGTCAAGTATATGACCTTATATATCTTACCCCGAATGCCGGCCACTGTGTGCAGTGGGCATGTGGTGTCGCCTTTTATACTAGGCCGAATACAGGCAAAGGATCAATAACCGCCACGCTGTGACAAGAACACTGAAATCCAACATATATACATTAAAATGAACGACATCAGACCTCGTCCCCCTTTATCATTATTTTTTTTTTTTTTTTTTTTTAAACATAACAACACAACAATGGAATCATTTATCACTGGGTGGGTGGGCAGGAAGTTGTGCCTGTAGCTGCTATGGGCGCCAAGAGGAAGCTCAGTGGGAGGCGCTGCCTTATAAAGGCCGTTCCTGTGTACAAGCGCGCATGCGCGCTGCGCGATAACGTCACCCCCGTTCTTGCGCCTGCGCAAAGACGCCAGGCGCAAAGACGCTGGTGAATTTACGCCACTGTTTACTAAGGGGAAACTCCCACTCCCAGTCAGTAGCGCTTTCGCTACTTGCTTCAGCGCTGCTCAGGTCAAGTGCCTACCCAGGCTCCTGATGCTCTGTAACACAAAGGGGCAAATTTACTTAAGGTCGAAATATCGAGGGTTAATTAACCCTCGATATTCGACTGTCGAAGTTAAATCCTTCAACTTCGAATATCGAAGTAGTAGGATTTAGCGATATTCGTTCGATCGAACGATTAAATCCTTCGAAATCCTGTAAGGACACGTGGGGGACCATTTACTTAGCTCGAGTGAAGGAATAGAGGAAAAAAAACTTAGAATTTCGAATGTTTTTTTTGGCTACTTCGACCTTCGACTACGACTATCGAATAGTCGAATAGTTGAACGATTTTTAGTTTGAATCGTTCAACTATTCGACTATTCGATAGTCGAAGTACTGTCTCTTTAAGAAAAAACTTCGACCCCCTAGTTCGCCACCTAAAAACTACCAAAGTCAATGTTAGCCTATGGGAAAGGTCCCCATAGGCTTAGCAATCTTTTTTTGGGCAAACAAAAATCGTTCGATCGATGGATTAAAATCCGAAGGATTTAATCGTTCGATCGAACGATTTTTCGCTAGTATAAAAATCAAAGTTGAAGGATTTAACTTCGACAGTCGAATATCGAGGGTTAATTAACTAAATTAGCTAAACCTTCAGCTAGTGTGAGGCACTTGTGATCCTTACTTCACCAGGTCTGCTGTTCAGCTTGATACAAAGCTTTTCGGGGCTTGTTAACTAAAGATGAGAAAAACAGATCTCAATAGGGGCCATTTATATTTCTCCAGGGGTACTTCTCATAGCACTCATCTCACAAGCACTCATGGCCCAAGGAATATTGCAGCCTGCTCCACACACTGGTTACAAAATCCAGCACAAGGAGCAAAGTACATCATCAGAAGGTTCAGGCAAGCCCTGTCCTTACCATTTTACTGCTGATGCTCAAGTTAGTGGATGAATAGGAGGTGGAATGCCTCTGTCTTGGATAGGTCACACTCTTCAAGGGGCTAGCAGCAGGTCTCTAGCAGGGCGAGCTTTCCATTTCAGAGGACTGCTGCAATTTGTATAGAGCAGAGCAAAGTGAGCAAAGGGAAAAAAGTGCAAAAACATGGCTGATTATGTTACGATGTGTTATTTTATGTTATTATTCCCTAATGTCTTTCCTAGCATGGCCCCTTTATTTTTCCCACTACTGTCCAGAGCCAATCATGGTGTCTGATTCTGTACAGACAATAAATTGTGCCTGATAGTGCCCATGTAAACAGTGGCATGAGAGAGAGCAATGGGCATCCAAAATTCTTTACCAGGATGCTGGTAAATATCAGTGCATTGTGGGCAACAATCATGATATTTTGTGTAATATTTTTGACCATAGCACCAAGCATCCCTATAGTAAATGAGCCCTATGAGATACATATTTATATGAAAGGAAGTGCAATGTTTTTGTGAGTTGGCATAAAAAACGTCAAAGAGTCACATTATGAAATTATTTTTGTTTTAAAATTATGTTTAACATCATGTTTGTTTTAATGTGACTCTGGATATCATCATCATCATCATTTATTCATATAGCACCGACATGATACGCAGTGCTTTAAAGACAATATATGGGGATTCTGCATACAGAGGAGCTGCCCATGTTTAAACACTGGCAGAATGGGTTTCCTCTGCAATAATTTCTGGTAGAGAAAGATCTTACACAGTCATCTCTAGCTACCTTGCACACACCCTGCATAATAATACTCAGCAGCACAAATATATAATCTGCAGCTGAGGAGTTAGATATGCTCTCAGAAAGATCTAAACATCATCTTTATACAACATGCATAGTAATAATAAGAGCTAAAAAAATGTAATCTTTAGGAAAGGAGATCTACACGATGTCGGAGAGCTCTTATACAATCATCTCTGCACACCGCATGCAGTGATACTTATAACCAAAATGATATAGTTTCTCAGATAAAAGATCTATGTAATATCAGAGAGCTATCACAGTCTTCTCTACACTCCATGTGTAGTAATAGTCATGAGCAAAAACATCTAATTTCTCAAACACTTGTAAAAGTTGAAGATCTCTATAATATCAGAACTTGCACTTACACAATCATCTCCACACTCCATGTGCGGCCATGATGATTTCTACGCGTTACGTGCAGTCAGTGATAAGGGGCAAATATCTGTTTTTTCTGGTTGAGGATGTTCATAGGACATCAGAAAGATCTTACACAATTGTCTCTACACATGATGTGCTGTACAGTAATACTCAGGAGGGGAAAAAAGTATCATTTCTGGAAAAGGAGTTCCATATTATATTGGAAAGACCTCACACAATCAACTATCATGTGTAGAAGTATAATTGTTAGCTTTGTCATCAATGGTACAGGTATGGGATCAGTTATCCAGACACCTACTCTGAATTATGGAAAGGCCTTCTCCCATAGACTCCATTTTATCCAAATAATCCGGATTTTTCCTTTTTCTCTGTAATAATAAAACAGTACCTTGTACTTGATCCAAACTAAGATATAATTACTCCTTATTGGAAGCAAAACCAGCCTATTGGGTTTATTTAATGTCTGTATGATTTTCTAGTAGAAGGTATGAAGATCCAATCTACGGAAAGATCCATTCTTGCTTGCCTTGCCTAGAGATGCTTATTATTTCTTCATTGTTTCATTTTGTGTGATTTAACGTCCATTGTATATAATTTTGTACTTTATTGTTTACATAAAGTCATGTCTCCTATGTATAAAATGTGGCAATGCTGCTTGCAAAATCTATCCACTATGGAGTTGAGAAAGATTCTTTGGATCATACAGGGCACAACAGTATCTGACACTGTGGAACATGAGGATAGCTTTGTTTTGAGCCCAGATCTTTTTGTCAAGTATCAATGGCAGGAGAAAAACCCAAATGCACCTATTTTGAGTCCTGGCCTCCCTTTGTGTGCTGGGGAGAAAGTGCAGGCATCAAAACTGGTAATCTGGAACATTCATTATTTAACATGCTAGTTAGTTCATCTTTATGTTTGCTTTTAGTATGTTATAGAATATCCTATTCATAGCAACCTTTCATTTGGTATTCATTTTGTTATTTTTTTTATAGATCCTTCGGCCTCATTCCAGCCTCCAAATGAGGGTCACTGACCCCAGCAGCCAAAAAAATATTGCTATGTGAGACTACAATTTTCTGTTATTGCCATGTATCTTTCTATTCAGGTCCTCTCCTATTTATCTTTCATTCACTCATTGAAACCACTGCCTAGTTTCTTTATACAGTAGAATACTATCTACTGTAGGCGCAATATTGGCCATACCCAATGATGCAATCAGACTGTCATTTAATACAGGCTTTAATAGCTCGCTCAATAGTACAATATTCAACCCTTTATGATTCTTTCAACTCGGCAAACATTACCTTTGCTACTAGAGCAGTCACTATGTTCACTAGGCTTCCTTGGAAATAGCCTTTATGGAGCTGAAGAAGAAGGCCGCTTTTGTACAATCATAAGTGATCCCTTTGTGCCCTTTCAGAAGCCCCTCTGATGAAAAGGTCTGGCGTTATTGTATTGACCCTGTATATATTTATACAAGTAATTAAATCTAATTATAGGAACCTCTTGTTGAATGAAAACAAACTGGATGTAGGTAACCCGCTCACTGTTGTTCTTTTAACTCGAATCCTTCAAGGTTCTCTTGATTTCCATCATCTTATTTTTTTTACCTGTTAGGGTAAGTGAATGAGCCCAGACAGGCGAGTTTTTACCTCCCCTCTGGCAATGAGAATGAGTCTTTACTTCCCCTCTGGCAAAGCGACAGTAGTCCTGTTTTGATTGCTGCTACTTGTGGCAGTTTTAATAATGCCATTAGTCCCTTCAAATCACAATAGGAAGTGCTGCCAATCTCCTGGTACCCACAACTATCCCCCCAAAATCTTTAGTAATGGGCACAGAGTAACACCCAACCTTTCCCATTCAGCTGAGTGGAAAGTGATCTGCCATCAGTACTTTGATCACCACTACAAGTCCCTTAGCCCTAAAGAGAACTAAAGATTTGACACTAAGCTTTTAATTCATAAAAATATAGGACAATATAGCACAAGCTATTAAAACATACGTAAAAAAGGAATTGTTTCAAAGAAGAAAAACAAAAAGGGGATAATTGTGTGACAACAGTATCCCTTTAAGGTTTTACTTCCCTCCTGTGGCTCTATACATATTCTAGCAGAGGCTAATAGATTTGGTCTCTAAGGATTATCTTTGCTTGCCATTGAAAAGTATGTAGGCCACTAAAAAAGGCTTATTCGACTCATATATGTTATTTGAATGCTTGTTTGCTGGGTTCACTAACTAGGTAATCCTCCCTAATATAAATGCACTAAGTGAGTGTAGCAGTGAGCATCAGGGGGTAACTTACTGACTAGTAAACACTCTTTTATGCTTTTTATGCAGCTATCAAAGCTTGCAAATACAGAGAGAATGCAAATAAGTGTTCCTGTTGGGATAGCTGGAGCATGATCAGCGGGGTCACACTACACTACCTGTGTTTTTGTACACATTGCAGTAAACTCTAAACACAACAATTTTATGCCTCAGAGACAGACTATGGTATAGTGTACATAAGTACATGTACATGTCAGACAGTTGGATGGAATTGGGATGTGATAGACGTATGAACATCTTTTATATAAAAGACAACTGTCTATAATTCTGAACATCTTCTATGGGTCCCCAGTGTGTCTCATTGCTCCATGATCTACTAACTACTCCCTTCTAATGGATTTTGTGCCATTGAGCTCTATATCAGAATTGCTCCTCATTGTCAGACTCTTTTGGTTGAAACCCCCATTAAAAAAACACCCTTAGCTTATTATTAGGTTACAGATAAACATTGCTGTATGAGCAATTCAGTTATAGTTCCAGCTTTAAATAGAACAGTGTTCACCCCCAAATACCAATCTAATTGACCTTCATCCTAAGCTTTCAGTAATATCCAGAAGAGCAAATTGGCATTCTCCCCAAATCTTCCCCAACTTACCTTAAGGTGAGCACCTTTTAGCTTTTAGCCTCCCTAGGGGAGGGTCAATACCACAGATTGGAAACCACTAAGATAAAGGATCATGAGATACCTTTGTTGTTTGTTATATTGTTTTTCACATTTGATTTGTCTTACATGTGACTGGTCATATTGAATCATGTGACATTTCAGCCCTTTGATATTGGCCTGACTTACTCAATGCAGTTCTGATCCAAGTCATTCTGTAGGTTTTGTAGCAGAGTGGCAGTTGGGAATGACAGGAATAGAAATACTGCAAGAAAAATAAAACATTTTTGGAATAAAAGGTATCTGCACCTTGCACAACAGTTTTTGAAAGCAATCATGTGCATGATGGAGATACTGCTGTTTTAAAGCTAATATTTGTAATGTATTCAAGATTGATTTATTGCTAAGCTCTGTGCTAATCTAGTTGGAACATTTTGATGGTGAATATACTCAGAGGAGTTCATTGATCCCCTGGAATCGATACCTTAATATTTTTGTAGTTTCTGGTTATTTGTATGTTTTATTTACCAGTGCACATGACAATGTGAGGGAAACCTGAACTGATTTCATTTAAGGCACATAATTCATGTCAATGTGCAACAAACAGTGGCATAAATACAGGGCACCAGACCCCTGCAAAATATCTTCAGAGACACCCGGCACACGGAGCAAACTCTACCTAATACCTGCCTGCTTGAGTGCATCTGCCCACTATGGCTGAGAAAAGGGGGATTTCTATACAGCAGACCCCATGGTCCGGGCCCTGCTGACCCATGCCCCGCCCCCTGCGACCATGAGGTCTACATCCTCTTTAGTAATGTGACTGGAGACAAAAAATTTCAGCACGACTTTGGAAATTAATTGATAGGAGAGTAAACAAGTCGTGGTTGGTGAATTTGTCCCGATGCTGAAAATTTGTCCAAATTAGGATTTTGAAGCCTGCGTCAATATTGACGCCCATCACTATTAATGAGAAGATTGAGATAAAAAGGGTCATTTACAAACAAAACACAGTGAACAAAGTGCAAATTTTGGATACAAATAATTTAGTTTCCCCCAACAATACAGCATTTCTTATCCAGAATTCCAATATCATTGGATTTTCCAGATAAGGCATCTTTTTGCGTAATTTGGATCCCTATACCTTAAGTCTACTAAAAAATCACTTAAACATGAAATAAACCAAATAGGATTGTTTTGAATTCAGTAAGGATTAATTATATCTTAGTTTGGATCAAGATACTGTTTTATTGTGACCCAAACCCAATAGGATTGTTTTGAATCCAGTATGTATGGATTCATTGTATCTTCGTTTGGATCAAGGTACTGTTTTATTGTGACATTGATACAGGAAATATTTTTTTTTAAATTTTGAAGCATTGATTAAAATGGAGTCTATGGGATATCGCCTTCCTGTATGTCGGATAATGGGTTTCTGGATTATGGATCCTATACCTGTAATAGTAGAGCACGATAACAATAATAATAAAAATTGTAGATAAACGTTTTTCTTTTTACTGCATTCCGGATAATTTAGGCCCAGTATGAAAATGTAGTCGAATGTATTCATGATAAAAAGATTACTACAGTACCTATCACTCCATTGTGTAAACCAATGATATTTTACCCAGTATTTGGTGTTAATAACTTTTTAATGAGCATTTCCAGTGTCAGAAAGATGTTTTTTCTGTTTTCCCATCGCTCACTCGTATTAAGCTAAATCCTTGATGATCTTTAATGTAGCGAAGAGGTTGGAAACTTGGATGTACAAGCCGTTCATTTTGCCTTGGGTTGTGCCATCCACAGATTTCGTGGTAAACAAATTCCACAAAGTTCCCCACCAACCCACATCTCAGAAGAAAGAAAAAAAAAACGTAACATCAGAACAGACCTTTAAAAACGGGCTTTCAAGCTGAGAATCTAGTGAGGAGAAAAGAATTCTAATGATCAGCAGGAGAATAGCCAGCAACTATAGACAACAGGGTGCCTTTCAGATTCCAAAACAATAGAATGTGTGGTCTTCTCATTAAATTCTAATTTGCTATTGCAGTGGTATGGCTTGCATGTTCTGCAATGTTTCAAAGTCTTTAGGGCTGCTGACTTGTGCTTCCAAGATGTTTATCAAACATAAAATTGTAAATCTTTTAATGAGTCCTCGGAATACCCACCTATGAACAAGCACTCGCATTGACTCTTGAAATGCGTACTTTATAATGATGCAAAGACTGTGATTACGGATCAAAAGGATATATCACGCGGCAATAAAGAAGGCTGTTTATCACACCATAACAAGTAAAGCTAGGTAAAAATCATTATATTTTAAATGAAGTCATTATTCACGCCCCTGCATTTGTTAGGCCTGGGAAACCAGTGACAACGCAGAACAGCTAAAAAACAAGAAGTTTTTGTTTTATTTAAATGTCCATTGAAGGTGTCATACTTATGATTGGCTCATTTGAATATTAAGACATAAGTATTTTTTACATGAAAAAAAAAATATTCTTCTTAAAGGGATCCATTGGGGTGGTCACGGGAGGGTACACTAAATACTTCTTTGCTTTAAATATATGTCGACACTGATGAAGGCGCACATTTTCCCGTGATGCCGTTTGAATTAAATCACTTGTGATTTCTTGAAATTGTAGACAAAGAGACTCTTAATTCCCATCCCACAAAACAAAGGGTGAAGTAGGCTGGATGCTATTTATTCCAGGCAGTTGCATCCTAACAAACAAGTATATGCTGAGTTCTAAAGGGTTTCTACAATTCCGGAACATAATTATCCAGTTACAGTAACATGTTCCTTTTATATGTGCATGTCTGCAGAGAAAAGTTAATATCTGCATACTACCCCGATACTTGTGTGGAGTATTTAACATGCAGAAAACTCAGTTCTGTGGATAGAAATACTAGAGTACTTCTGTATTCAACTAGAATATTTAATATGGAGAAAACTCAATTCTGGATTTATAAATATTCAATACCCCTCAACTGAAGTGGACTATGCAGAAACCCCAGTTCTGTTGATTTATAAATATAAACTACCTCTGTACTCACGTGGAGTAATTAATATTTAGGTAGCTCAGTTCTGTTGAAATATAGTACCCCTTTATTCAACTGTATTCAGTTCTGCTGTACTTATAAATGTATAGTACCCCTGTGCTCAAGTGGAGTATTAAACAAACAGAAAATTCTGTTCTGTAGTACAGGTATTGGATACATTATCTGGAAATGAGTTATACAGAAAACACGAAAATCATCTCCTGTAGACTCCATTTTAATGAAATAATTAAAATTTTTCAAGCATATTTCTTTTTTTTCTGTAATAATAAAACAGTACCTTGCGCTTGATCCCAACAAAGACATAATCAATTCTTATTGGGGGAAAATAATGCTATTGGGTTTATTTAGGGGCACATTTACAAAGCTCGAGTGAAGGATTCGAATTAAAAAAACTTCGAATTTCGAAGTGTTTTTTTGGCTACTTCGACCATCGAATGGGCTAGTTCGACCTTCGACTACGACTTCAACTACGAATCGAACGATTCGAACTAAAAATCGTTCGACTATTCGACCATTCGATAATCGAAGTACTGTCTCTTTAAGAAAAACTTCGACCCCCTAGTTCGGCAGCTAAAAGCTACCGAACTCAATGTTAGCCTATGGGGAAGGTCCCCATAGGCTTGCCTGCGTTTTTTTGATCGAAGGATATTCCTTCGATCGTTGGATTAAAATCCTTCGAATCGAAGGATTTAATCGTTCGATCGAACGAATAATCCTTCAATCGTTCGATCGCAGGATTTGCGCTAAATCGTTCGACTTCGATATTCGAAGTCGAACGATTTTAGTTCCTGGTCGAATATCGAGGGTTAATTAACCCTCGATATTCAACCCTTAGTAAATCTGCCCCTTAATGTTTAAATGGGATTTTTTTTTTATCAGATTTGAGGTATGAAGATCCAAATAACGGAAAGACCCCTTATCCAACAAACCCCATGTCCTGAGCATTTTGGATAACAAGAACTATACCTGTATTTATAAATATATGGTCGCCTCATAATCAAGTGGAATATTTATCATGCAGAAAACTCAGTTATGTGATATTCATAACATTATTTATTTATTATATGCACTATTTTTGGATTCTTTTCTTTCTTTTGCATTCTCAAGCATAATATTGCATATGTAAGGAACAATCAAAAGAAATAACAGCTGATTTTGGGACCAAATATGAAAAGGAATACTAGGGTTTAGAACTTAAAAGCAACTTCCGGATTGATTGCCATTTTGCTCACTTAGGGGGTTATTTATCAAAGTCTGAATTTATCTCAATATTTTCTGCAACAAACTCCGATCAAATCCGCTCGGGTTTTTTACACTTATCTATTATTACATAGAAAAAAACACAAATTTTTGCATTTGGAGTTTAGTTAATAACCCCCTATGTGTGTAATTAAAAGGGCATTATATTATCAGAGAATATGCTGGAATATTTTATGGTACTTCTCTGTACAGGTATGGGTCCTGTTATCCAGAATCCTGAATGCTCGGGACCCGGGTTTTTCTGGATAACAAATCTTTCCGTAATTTTGATCTTCATACCTTGTCTACTAGAAAATCATGTAAACGTTTAATACACTTTATAGGTTGTTTCCACTATGATTAATTATATCTTAATTTGGATCCAGTACAAGGTACTGTTTTATTATTACAAAGAAAAGGGAAATCATTTTTAAAAATTTGGATTATTTGGATGAAATGGAGTCTATGGGAGACAGGCTTTCTGTAATTTGTAGCTTTCTGGATAAGGGGTTTATACCTGTACAGGCTAATATAAGAAGCTCCATTTAGGGCATGAGCTAGTTATAAGGTAGAACTTTTTATATGAAGCATGACAAAAGTGTTGTAAAGGTGATACATTTATTGGCTTACTAACATGATAATCACAACAAGCCTTTGTTATGCTTCATATCAAAAGTTCTACCCTATAACTTTTTTAACGGGCTAACACGGTACAAGAAATGTTACCTGAAACGTGCATAGACTATAAATTGATCCTGTAGCGTAACATGACTGGTTTTATTGTGACACACTTCTACTTCAGTCTTTTCCTGCACCAGCGAAACTAAAACAAGGTATTTTAAATACATCACATGAAAACCGTGTGAGGGTTTTGTATAGGTATAGGGGTAAATGATCTACAAGGCACTTTATTGGTTTACCAGCTCACATGTATAGTGGAAATACAATAGAAACCCAAGGAGTATGAACACCACATGTTCATGTGAAACCGAGACTTAAGACAATAATTGCATCACAAATGCATGGTCTGTGCATGTTCTACACAAATAGATGTACAGATAATAAAACATATACATGGCTGGTTACAAGCTCATAAAATGCTTGATCTGCTGCGGCTTTAGTGGTCCAGCAGGCTTCTTTGTTTCCAACTTTTGACCCCTGTAGACCAAGAAAACTAATTGTAGGTACAGAAATATTGTTGTCTTTTTGAGATTTTCCATAGACAGGAGGCAATCAGCCTACCCTGGTTGTAATCTTAGTGTTAAACCAATTAGTACCCTGCTGTATATAAGGGGTCCCAGTTCCCCTATGCGAATAGGAACACAGGGCATGTGATTTGGCTCCCTGTGAAGCTGCTGTGGGGCTGAAGATCAAAGGCCTAATCATAAGCTTTCTTGGTGCTACATCTAGTATTTTTTGCATTTTTTTCCTGTACAATATGATATATATATCTATATATAGATATATATAAAGAGAGAGAGAGAGAGAGAGATAAAAATATAAAGAGACAAAAATATAATATTTATATCAATTATACAATTGAAAATATAACTCTAGGGAACTATAGGAGTTATAATTATGGTATATATCTTTAAAATAATATTGAAGATGAAAATTCCTCCTTTCTGGTGAATATTTTGATTGACTTGTTTGGATTGATATTTGGTCTGTGAGTGGGAGACTTCTTTTGCACTAGTACTATCTCCACGTCACTCTTCAGAGCCCAGGAACAGCTTAATGTTTTGCAGTTAGCCCGTTTCTAATCTAAAGGAATATCTGTTGTATTTCCTAAGAAACATTAAATTGAAGTTCAAATGATTGTATACAATGAAAGAGAAGGTTTCTAGAAAAATACTTTGAAGAAATGCCGTGTAGTATTGGAGGCACTAAAAGCAAATAACTGATCCCTTTGATAATATATATTCTTTTTTTTTATTTAAAAAAAGGAGAGGTTAAAGAATAGAATAAAGAATAAAAGGGATTAAGCAAGGCTAATGGCACATGGACATTTTGTGCTGTTTTGTCCTGGCAACTGTTTCCTAGGAAAACACAAGAAAATGCATTCTGTGTCATTACATTCACTGTTATTCTGAAATTTGCAATAGACTGGGCTATTTCTAGGAGTACCTTCTTCACCCCCCCCCCCCCCCCAAAAAATTGAAAACTGCAGAATACATTGTCTATATGAGGATAGGAATGAGCTCCTTTGCTCTGTGACATTGCTGCTACCCCAACGAATCCTTGTTTGTGTTAATAAAGGGAAGGGAAATCGTTTTAAGCCCAGTCTAGCTATTAAAACATTTGGAATACAGAGCATGGGGTGTGTTTTTGAGGGATACTTTAAAAGATGAATTAAATGCCTTCTGTCTCCCACCATTCTTACCTATATAACTCCTTTTGCTGTCTTAGTCCAACCTCTATCACAGCGCCCATCATTCTGTCACTCTTGCTTTCTCTTACCCATCATGTTATAACATCTGCTGGTACCATCTATCTATTAATTAAAGGACAGATAAACATGAGTTGTACATTGTTGACTAATTCCACAACCCCCACGTGTAAAGTAACCCTATAGCAGGGGTCCTCAATCTTTCTTACTCGTGAGCCACAGTCAAATGTAAAAACAGATGGGGAGCAACATAAATAAGACAAAAGTTGTCAAAAAGTGCTGTGATCTGCTTTTTGGTAGCCTTTCTGCAGATTGCCAG
The DNA here is from genome assembly GCF_017654675.1 of Xenopus laevis. Lineage (NCBI taxonomy): Eukaryota > Metazoa > Chordata > Amphibia > Anura > Pipidae > Xenopus > Xenopus laevis. The sequence goes on along the minus strand of NC_054375.1, from coordinate 120,276,245 downwards.
CCAATAGGAGGCTCTGTTTGGCAGCGTATCTTGTTTTTATTCAACCAAAACTTGCCACCAAGCCAGGAATCTAAAAATAACCACCTGCTTTGGTCACTGGGAGCAACTTGGTGAGCAACATGTTGCTCGTGAGCCACTGGTTAGGGGCCACTGCTCAATGGTAAAGAATTGGCCTCTGAATATCACTCCCACTGCCTTGTTTATCTTCAGTTTCAGCCTTGGGCAAGTGTAGTCACATAACATTTGTAAGATAACAATTGTAAATATAGATTTGTATGCTGCACATCCACCCTATGGTAAAAAAAGCTTTTGCTCTGCTGAGGGCCTCATTCTATCCATATTTGGGTTGGGCAGGGGGTCAGACAAGGAGATCATGTTTCTGTGCTGTCATAAACTGTTTAGCTCTTGGCTGAAAATATAAGTTGAACCCTATGGTCACAGGGTGCAGTCAGTGAATTAAATGGAATCTTCCTACCACAGTGAAAGGTAGATTCCATTTAACTAAATGATGGGTTAAAGGACAGTGCCAAGCCAAACCAGCCAGGCACCCTAGGCAACCCCTTCACTCCATGCACATGTGCCAACAATCACGCGTGTGATGTGCATGAGCTGTTCATGCATGCGTGAACATATGTGAACAGCTCATGCACATAGACTAGGCAGGTGAAAAGTGGGTGGTGGGGTACATCGTTCTGCACTTAATGTCCCTTTTCTGTCTATCCTAGTTCTGGCCCCAGATGTGAAGGGCTATTTTTCGAATTTGGATTTATTTTATCCATTTTTTTTACTTTGAATTAACTCATAATTTAAAAAGAATATTAAAAGATCCAAATATAATAATATAAAACTGGAAATAATAAAATTGTGGAAAAAGATTTGAATACCTAGAAATTTGTGTTTTAGAATTTTTGAGTCAGTTTACAGGCTCAAAAAGGTCAAGAAACTTGAACTGAAGAAATAGTTTATATTTTGGCTAGGACAGCACCCGCTGACTTCATCATGATCTCACAAGCTTTTAGTTGCCAAAGTTTTACATGGTTTTTTTTTCCGCTTAATAAATAAAATAAAAATTTGTGAAATATGAACGTTGATAAAAAAAACCCCTTAATGTTGCAAAATAAAAAGTGCACTCTCCATAGTGTTTGATAATCACATATAAATATCAACAATAAGAAGCAACATACAATCCAGATAGATAGATAGATAGATAGATAGATAGATAGATAGATAGATAGATAGATAGATAGATAGATAGATAGATAGATGATAGATAGATAGATAGATAGATAGATAGATAGATAGATAGATAGATAGATGATATATAGATAGATGATAGATAGATAGATAGATAGATAGATAGATAGATAGATAGATAGATAGATAGATAGATAGATTTGGGAATTATTGTATTGAACAAGGGTCATTTTATTGAACAGTCAGAGAGAGTGTCAGGAGACTTCTCCTAAACACAAAGTCAGCAGCTTCTAATGAGGCTTGTTAGTGATGTTAATCTATGTAAATGTTATTAATTGAGTACATCTATCTTTTATCTCCAACATTTGGTAATCAGGCAATTAAAAAACAATGACATTCCCGGGGGTTGTTCTCCCAGCAAAAAAGTGATCAAAGAGTTTAGCAGAAGGAAAGAGAAAGTCCCTTATCAAGTAGCAGGCCTTGCCTTGGGCAAGCAGGCCTCATTAGAGTCAGAAAATCTCTGTTGATCACCAATTAACCTGATTTGCAGGAACTCTGATAAAGACCTCAAACAACATGAGTTTTCTTACTGCCTTAAATTACACAGTTTATTGACAAAAATAAAAGCTTTCACTTTGAAAGGGAACATAAAGGAAGCCTTTCAGGTTTAATGGTTCTACCAAACATGTGTTATGGAAATAGAGATGGTTTCATTTTTAACACGGCCATCTTTGAGGAGTATGAATATGGTCATTCCTTGTGTGAATAACAGGGCATCATACATAGAAATGCCAAAAATAGCCACTTGTCTAGTTTCTAAGAAATGGTGCTTATCTGTAGCCAGAAGAGATGTATTTCTTACAATGTTTTTGTGCATTTAATATATCTACCTTTTATGAAAATAAAAATGTTTCTGATGCCCTGGCTCGGTTCAGACCCCACAAATGGGACCACTCGGCTAATAACTGACTCCATCAGTGAAGGCAGAGAGAAGGGCAAGTGCTGATGTTCAATATGGGACACCACATGAGTGAAGCAGCAGTTGCACTGGGCAGTTAGTGGAAAGACAGAAGGCCAAGGTAGGCGGGAGTCATTATAATCAGTAAAACAGGCTAGAGGTCAGGGCAGATGGCAATCAACTAAATCCAAATCCAGGCTAGGGTCAAGTCTAGTAAGACAGTTTAGGCTGAAACAAGGCTGAGCGGAGACTCAAGGACACCTGCTTGGAGATGAGTCAGGCAGCAAGATTTAAAGGAGAAGTTCACCTTTAGTGGAGATCTTTCCCACAAGAACCTATTCTAAAATATAAGCATTTTAGCAATAGCAACATGTTTAAAGTGATTACTTTAAAAGAAAGTATATTCTTACCCCATTGGATTCAAAACTATCCTCCTACGAGTCAACCAGTGGCTTGTGAGCAGCATCTTGCTCACCAATCCCTTGGATGTTGCTCCCAGTGGCCTCAAAGCAGGTACTTATTTTTGAATTGCTGGTTTGGATGCAAGTTTTGGTTGTATAAAAACCAGATGTACTGCCAAACAGAGCCTCCTGTTGGCTGCCAGTCAATTTAGAGGCTACCAAAAGGCCAATCACTACATTTCTTTTGCTCCACCCAGGATAATATTTTATGCTTGCGTTGCTCCCCAACTCTTTTTACACCTGTCCAACTACATAGTCAGGAAAAGACAAGGCGCTAAGAGCCTAATCTATTCTTAAAAAAGAATTCAACCCTAAATTTAAAACCCTACCCCCCTATCCTACATAGACCCCCCCCCAGCCTAACTGTTATCCCAGGCAAATGCCCCTAATGATTTACTTACCCCTTGGTGCAGATTCAGGCATCAGATTTCATGGCGCCATCTTCAGCCGCTTCAGTAGTTTTCATAATGAGACCGGTGCTTCAGCAATTTTCGTGAGTTTCAGCACATGCGCAGTTGTCGCGATTCAGAAAATTGCTCCAACTGCACATGCGCCGACATGCCGGTCTCATGCCAAATATTTCTGAAGAGAAGAAGGTGGCGCTTGTGAACTCCGATGCCTGAATTGGCACCGAGGGGTAAGTAAAATGTTAGGGGCATTTGCCCACAGTAACACTTAGGCTCGGGGGAGGAGGGAGGGGGATCTATGTAGAGTAGGGTTTTTTAAGTTTAGGGTTGAATTCTCCTTTAAGGAGGTTTATTCTAGTTGGCGGCCTCTCCTCCATTGGGACAGCGCTGAACCCCAAGATTAGATAAGCACTCACTTTATTGTGAAATTTAAAGAAACAATGGGGTCATTTACTTTGGCCCATGCTGCATATGCCAGAGGTGTACACTCTTTAGTGCTTATTTAAAAAGCAGTTGCATTTGGAAATCCAGTCAATCCAGTTTTTTTTCTAATTTGAATCTACTGACAACTAAAAAAAAAATGAATGTTACCTAATTTATTAAAAAATCCAAATATAAAAAAACTGGAATAAAAAAAAAATTGTGGAAAAATGACAAAATACCTCCAATTCAGGATTTTGTCATTGTTTTTAGTGTGTTTACAAACTCAAAAAAAGAAAGAAAAACCTTAAAGGGATACTGTCATGGGAAAAAAAAAAATTTCAAAATGAATCAGTTAATAGTGCTGCTCCAGCAGAATTCTGCACTGAAATCCATTTCTCAAAAGAGCAAACAGATTTTTTTATATTCAATTTTGAAATCTGACATGGGGCTAGACATTTTGTCAATTTCCCCGCTGCCCCTGGTCATGTGACTTGTGCCTGCACTTTAGGAGAGAAATGTTTTTTGGCAGGCTGCTGTTTTTCCTTCTCAATGTAACTGAATGTGTCTCAGTGGGACATGGGTTTTTACTATTGAGTGCTGTTCTTAGATCTACCAGGCAGCTGTTATCTTGTGTAAGGGAGCTGTTATCTGGTTACCTTCCCATTGTTCTTTTGTTTGGGGAAAAAGGGAGGGGGGTGATATCACTCCAACTTGCAGTACAGCAGTAAAGAGTGATTGAAGTTTATCAGAGCACAAGTCACATGACTTGGGGCAGCTGGGAAATTGACAATATGTCTAGCCCCATGTCAGATTTCAAAATTGAATATAAAAAAATCGGTTTGCTCTTTTGAGAAATGGATTTCAGTGCAGAATTCTGCTGGAGCATCACTATTAACTGATTCATTTTGAAAAAAAATGTTTTTACCATGACAGTATCCCTTTAAAGATCCCTTTCCATTAGTAAATATTTTAGAAATCTGCATGTTTCTATCCGAATCCACCTCAGTAATTATTAGCGCCGGAGCTTTGATCAAGCTAGAAGAGGAAAAATGGGAAAGATAACATTGCAACCTCTATGAAGAGGAAATCAAAGGCTTCTGTCTATAGATATGAAGAGGGTTAAAAAAAATCAAAGGGATTAGTAACTCGTCACATTATTTATGGGTTATCATGGAGAAGAGGTAATGAAACTGAGACCTGTAATACTGATCAATAAGAGTTTGACTGCATTTTGAGTTCATTTTCTTCAGCAGCCAAACAGGCAGTAAGTTTATTATTGATCCCTTTGTTAATCCATAAGGAGTCACCGCTACTGAAAGAAAGTAGAGAAAAAAAAATAAGATAATAAGCAAGAACCCTTGATCTTTTATTATGGAGACTTAGATAAATAGAAAGAAGTGATCAGGGTAGAACACTTAAAGAATAACCCTTTCCCTGTAGGCCATGCGCCTCACCACTTTGTGTTCAGTCCTTGTGCCGGATCAGTCAGCCCTGCTTGCTCTCCAGACACAAGGAGACTAGAGCTTTGCTCAGCTTGACCCCTCATGGAAAAATAGTTGATTATCCATAACAGAACAGGTCATTATCAGAGGATCCTGATATGGAAACCAATGGGAGCGTGACTGTGTACATACAGACGTAGGCATGCGTTTAATCTATGAGTAGGGAACATAGGAACAAAGCATTGACAATAATACACAAAACAAGCTTCTTTCCTTTGGACTTGCAGAAACCTAGGTATTTTCAGCTGTTTTCTAATATATAATTTTACTTGAGGGTGTGTATATATATATATATATATATATATATATATATATATATATATATATATATATATATATATAAACCAGCCTATTTGGGTTTATTTATTGTTTAAATTTTTTTCTAGTAGACTGAAAGTATGAAGATCCAAATTACGGAAAGATCCATTATCCAGAAGACCCCAGGCCTTGAGCAGTCTGAATAACAGGTCCCATACCTGTATTGACATAAATCGTTTTTAGTTCATATTTTCAGGTTTTGTATCAAACTTTATTTTTTATAAACATAGAACTGTAGGAAAATAGAAAATAGAGAAATGAGAAATGCCAAAGTGACGCCGTGTGATATTGCCGGAAAAATCTTATTTAACACTGCCCTTCTACAAATTACATAACTTAAACTAAGAGCATGCATATTTTTAATAGTACAGGTATGGGATCTCTTATAAAAGAATCCTGAAATCCACGCTGCTCCTAATAACAGGAATACCATCTCCTGTAGAGTCAATTTTATGCAAATAATCCCTATGGTTTTAATGCGTCCCCTCTTTTCTGCCCACAATATACTGTTTATCATGAACATTAAGTCCACTGGAAGAAGTCATCACATGGCTTGTCTCTTTCCAGACTTTTACATGTCAACAGATAAAGGGAAGCAATGAAGGGAGAGGGTGATCAATGTATTGACAAGGTGGTGTTTTAAATTTCTGGTACAGCTATTTTCTCTTCGGCTGGGCAATCCAGTGAGTATTAAAGAGATTCAAATGGAGATATATTAGAGGTGCCGAGGGACGTAGAAGCAAACGCATGGTGTGTTTTGCAGAAAATAATTTGTATGCTTTAAGAAAGAACGTAATCATTTGGGCCCTTAATTACTATGGGGAATTTCAGTGGTGCTAACAGAGTGTACAGAAGAAGAAGATAATAACCAGCTCAATAAACTTTATCGGTGTCTTTATGTTTGTGTGTGTGTGTTTATATATATATTTATTTAGTTATAACATCGAAAATGTGTTAATTATTTGCTTGTTTTTTTTTTTCATTAGATATTGCATTTTAGGATAACTTTTATGAAGATAAATGCTGGAAAAGTTTAAAGAAAAGAGTGTTTAGCTATGGTGGCTGCAAGTTCAGGTAGGCACCAATCTCCCCATCTGTCTTTGCCCTCCTAATAGTCCCATGCTAGCCAATAGGGTCGCTGACAGAGTCTTCTTGTACACGGTGGCATGAGAACCCTTTGCATTCATTGATATAAATGCTGTACAGCAGAACCCAGAATTAAACCCCCTGAAAAACTCCTTCACGTCTGTGGACCCTTTTTATTGTGACAAATAACCGCTATTTATCATTATTATGGATTTAAGAGCAATCATTATATGGCATTATGGTTACATTGCCGAGCATTCCATTAATTTCCCGACAGATTGATTTATCATACTAATGTGTTAAAAGCGGTGCATTAGAAGACAAAATAAGCCCTTCTCATTGTATGGGTTACACGCTGACCCCTGCACGCTGCTCCTAATACCAGTGCAGTCATTGAGGTGCCTTTGCCAATGGGCATTTGTTATTCTTAGAAAGGAGCCTGTCCCTGCACATCTCTCAGTGGCACCGCCTGTAAATTAGAAGCGTGTAAGTGAGTCAAGCACCGTGCTCTGGATCTGTGCTTCTCTGTACAGGGGAAAAAATGCCTATTTCAATATACAGTAAATCCTATAGAAGGAAAATTCCGTTCAGATTTTAGTTTTGCAGCTGCAACTAATGTAAACCTACATGTTGCTTGTAAGGATGCTATTCTTTGAATGGAATAATTGAAATTTAATAGAAAAAGTGCCCAAATCATTTCTTCCTTCTATGTTTTTTTTTTAAATTTTGCTTTTCCAAAAGTTTCAAAATGTAAGGCCTATTATGGTAACCTCGGGCCTGAAACTGGTGACAGGTGGTCACCTTGCTGTCCCCTGGTACCTGTGAATTGGACATGCACATGAACTATGACCTGGAGTATTAAAAGGACTAATTAGCCGCTTCACAGTTATGTGGTCCAAAACTAAGGCAACATAATGGGGTAATTTATTCAAAGCTGCTTTGAAAATCCATATTGAACTGCAAGGAAGAACAGCTATTGATACGATGACTATTTTAGCTACAGACTTGGAGAAACTTCAATTACTTTTAAGGGGTTATTAACTAAGGTATATTGAGAAAAAAATCTTGGTTTTTTAAAGTTAGCGATAAAGTTCAGACTTTACGGACCGCAAATCTGAAAAATCATATGATAAATACGATTTAATCTGGAATATTGATAAATAACCTACAATTCGGGGGGGGGGAAAACAAAAACTTAAAATCGGGTTCATTTGAAATAAAACATGAGATACATTCGGATCTTAGTAAATAACTCCCTAAATAAGGTAATGTTGATGGACAGCAATTGTTTGGGAATCTCCTGTCCAATCAGTAATAAGTGATTACTATGGCTTAATACACAAGAGCCATGAATATCCTTATAAACGGTGCTTAGTGATGTCATCAGTTATAATTGGTGCTTAGTGATGTCATTTCTGTCACGTGACACGGGGAGGCACATTTATCGAAGGTCGAATTTTCAAATTCATGGGAGTTTTTATGATCGAAATGTATGAAAAAAAATTGAATTTTTTAAACTTGGATGAATGGAATCGACTCGAAAAACTCTAATTGTAAAAACTCGATTGGAGTTTGAATATCAGGAAGGCTGCAAACAACTCAAAATTGATCCCTGGACCTCTCCCATTGACTTAAACAGCAATTCGACAGGTTTTAGGGTGGCAAATCGTCGATTTTAATTCCTTAAAGTGCCAGAGCATGAAAAATCTTGAAAATCGAATTAGAATTTTTTTTAAAAACTCAAATCAAATTTGAATAATTTTGAATTTGACCCTTGATTAATCTGCCCCTTAATAAATAAAGTAGCCCCTGT